>NW_015542402.1:291138-293610 GCF_001515605.1 Sinocyclocheilus anshuiensis | reverse complement strand
CTGCAATATAACAAAGAGTGAAAAATTGAAGGGGGTCTGAATACTTTCCGTACCCACTGTATATATATACAGTATATACAGAGCAGAGGTAACACTTAAATGAACAAGGTTTAGTGCAGCCTTTCTAACCTTCATAATTAATGAACAAATATTCATAAATGAATGTCACAAATAGTATGTGTAATTCCGTGTATTCTGTGTATTGCCTCTTAATGGATACGTTCATTTCTGAACCTACTATATTTTTATTTAATTAAAATAGTCAGACTGCGGTGTGTCGACTCACTGTCAGAGAGAACAGAGAGCGAGAAAGAGCAACTGGTATCAGTGTGTATCAATAATGCACAAAATGAGTACTGAAACGGTTTCAAATATTTCAGTATCTGTATGCATAAAAAAAATCAATATTTTTGACAATGCAGATGCTACAGAGCCGCAGGCCACAGGAACAGCACTAGTGCACTGAATGACATGGGAAACAGAACATGCAAATCGCACACTCCTAACGTGCTCTGACTTGTCGCAGTATGCTCCCACTGCAGCACTAAACCATCAGTCCAATGGTCAGGCCCGGGCAGATCACCATGACATGATGCATGCCTTCTATACTGTCTGCAGTGGTGTAGTTTAAGATGTCAGGATCGATCCTGTCTCGATCAGAGAAAGCGCTTGTGCAAAACATCTGCTGGCATTAATATCGATGGTTTTGTGATGCAATACATATAATTCATGTCACAACATAGAGTAAACTGGTTGTGAAACCCACTGAACATTAGTGCTGTGCAGCGGCGCACCACGTGTCACTTGAAAGCAGGGCCACAGTTAGCGATTCTTGTTTTCTGCACACTGAAAAAAAAAAAGAAACTACCGTATTTTTTTAATAAGTCCCACCTGATTAGGGGTGGGCGATATGACAAAATATGACACGATTTTTTTTCAGGAATATCACGATTCTGACCAGCTAAAGAAGTGGTCAATACCCCTCTAAAACCAGCCTGCTAAACCAGCTATGGCGAGGCTGGAAGACCTGCTAAAACCAGCCAACAAGCTTAGGCAATAGAGATGGCGCCGCCGTGTTCGGACGCTGTCCTGGTCGCTCCACTTGGACTGTGTTTTTATTTTTTACTTACAGCTAGGGGTGGTAAAATTATCATATAACTATTTTTTTCAGGAATATCAACGATTCATGATTTTATTACGATTCTTTGTCATGTTGGTTTTACTATTTTGCCAGTTGTCTGAGCAGTACAACCAAACTAATTTCCCTATTTTAAAAACAAAGCCTTACAAGGTAACAACATATAAAATAAAAAAGAATGGCAGATATTTAGGCCAAAGTGGGAGAACATAAAAATCTGTCATTATTTTATCTTTGTTATTCAAAATATAAAAACAAAGATACACAGTGCTTTATTTTTCAGGTACAGTAGGTGTATTTATCAGTAGCATTCAATAAATTGAATTAAATATATAAATAAAACACTATATACACTATATACATCAATTATACATTGATTTTTATTAAAGCAAGTTCTTCAGTCAAGAGCAGTGAATGATTTTTCTCATTGTGTTTTATTGTTTATTAACATTAAAGGGATAGTTCACCCAAAAATGAAAATTCTGTCATCATTTACTCACTCTCAAGTTGTCTCTAAACCTGAATGAGTTTCTTTCTTCTGTTCCACAGAAATGTTAGTTTGAAGAATGTGGGTAACCAAACAGTTCCTGGTCTCCAGTGACTTCCATAGTATTTTTTTTTCCTACTATCAAAGTCAATGGGGACCAGCAACTGTTTGGTTACCCACATTCTTCAAACTATCTTCTTTTGTGTTCAGCACAAGAAAGAAATTAATACAGGTTTGGGATAACATGTGAGTGAGTAAATGTTTGGGTGAACTCTCCCTTTAATGACAATCGGTAGCATGTTTAGTACTATTAGTCTGCTGTCGCTTTAAGACCTGCACGCATCTAATATACAGGCACACACCTTGTGTGTTTTTGACACTTTTTAGTGTGTGCGCACTTCAGCTGTACACGCTGAGAAAAAGCGCATGTCAGAACAGCACGCGAATTAAATGTTTAACCGGCAAGGCTTTAAAGCACATACAAATAAATCAAACTAGAAAAATCTAATAAATCAAATTACAGATGCACGCCAACTGTCAGGAGTGTTTAATGCGCCTCTGTTTCATTCACACAGATTCTGCAGCACAACAGTTGGTTCAGTACTGATTAAAGAGCTGGTTCAGTTCGGTGTTAAGTTTTAATATCCCTCACTCATCACATCGCACTGAGAAAAGCCGTCTCAAAATAAGAGTCTTTGCATATCGAGACAACCTGATGCTTCTTTACTGACCTGCAGAACATCATATGAATATTCACTTGTTTTTGAAAGAATTGCAGCATCATTACTCCAGTCTTCAGTGTCACATGATCCTTAAGAAATCATTGTAATATGCTGATTTGCTGCTC
>NW_015542402.1:279645-290946 GCF_001515605.1 Sinocyclocheilus anshuiensis | reverse complement strand
CCCACATTCTTCAAAATATCTTCTTTTGTGTTCAGCACAAGAAATAAATTAATACAGGTTTGGGATAACATGTGAGTGAGTAAATGTTTGGGTGAACTCTCCCTTTAATGACAATCGGTAGCATGTTTAGTACTATTAGTCTGCTGTCGCTTTAAGACCTGCACGCATCTAATATACAGGCACACACCTTGTGTGTTTTTGACACTTTTTAGTGTGTGCGCACTTCAGCTGTACACGCTGAGAAAAAGCGCATGTCAGAACAGCACGCGAATTAAATGTTTAACCGGCAAGGCTTTAAAGCACATACAAATAAATCAAACTAGAAAAATCTAATAAATCAAATTACAGATGCACGCCAACTGTCAGGAGTGTTTAATGCGCCTCTGTTTCATTCACACAGATTCTGCAGCACAACAGTTGGTTCAGTACTGATTAAAGAGCTGGTTCAGTTCGGTGTTAAGTTTTAATATCCCTCACTCATCACATCGCACTGAGAAAAGCCGTCTCAAAATAAGAGTCTTTGCATATCGAGACAACCTGATGCTTCTTTACTGACCTGCAGAACATCATATGAATATTCACTTGTTTTTGAAAGAATTGCAGCATCATTACTCCAGTCTTCAGTGTCACATGATCCTTAAGAAATCATTGTAATATGCTGATTTGCTGCTCAAGAAACATTTCTGATTATAATCAGTATTGAAACAGCTGTTTCATATTTTTGTTGAAACCACAATACATTTTATTTTTCAGGATTCTTTGATGAACAAATTTCAAAAGTACAGCATTTATTTGAAATAGAGATCTTTTGTAACATTACAAATGTCTTTACTGTTTTTGTTGAATAAAAATATTAATTTCTTTCAAAAAAAAATTCTTACTGAACGGCCCCTAAAGCAGCACTAATAATCAGTTGATAACTGATGCCCTCCTCCACCCCTTAAATTAAAAAATCCCCCCCACATTTTCAAAAATTTAATTCAGGTCCTGAATGAATGTCTGCAAAAATCCTGATTGGAGCATCACTATAAATAATTCTATATGATAAAAAGAAGGTTTCAAAAAGATCAGTATCGGTGATTGTATCGGCAGATACTGCTTCCTGTGATTGACGATCAGTGATCGGCTCCAAAAATCCTGATCGGAGCACCCTTTAACAAGGTAAGTGATTTTAAACAAAAACTATTTTTATTCACAACATTATCTCTCTTAAAACACCTTCTAGTGTTACAATATTCAAAACAGAGTTAGATCAAGTTTTACTCTGTGCAAACCAAACTATCGCTACACTTTAATGTAATAATATGTTTGGGGGTTTATGGAGTTTGATTACCCTAGGTAGTTTCTAGGAGGTAATTAATGGGAAACTGGTGAATGGTTGATAAGGACTCCACAATGTATCAAAAAGGTCTGTAAAAAGAGCCGCTCACATTCCCAGCATGCCTCAAGATCAAAACCATGCAAAACTAACATATCAGGTTTGACCTCATTCTCTGCCCTCTCGTGTTGGTTTTGTCCTGTACCAGCACAGCTTATGGACATACACGAAGTACTGGCATTGTAGTTCAACATGGAGTCAGTTTACAGCCTCAATCTGAGATGCAACACAGCGCTGGATCTACACTAAATCTGAGCACACTGAACGCCCTGAGACACTGGGGCTGCACGATTTAGAGACAAAATATAATTGTGATTTTTCTGATAAAAAAATTGTGATTGCGATTTAAAAAAATAAAATAAAAATCAGCTTTCCTGTGCTTGTTTGTAGGGCTTGTTTACAAAATTGTTGTGATTATATATAAATATGACTATAAAATGATGATAATAATAATAATAACACACAACGCGGGACAGCACTGGCGAAATCTTCCAACTGAACCATAGCTAAGGTTTATCCAAAAAAGTCGCTAGGTTTGTCAGTATGAATATTCTATGGAAAAAAGCCGCTAAAAGGGTCTGAAAGTTGCTAAATCTAGTGCTAATGTCGCGCTCGTGTGTGTGAGACGCGGGAGCTGATGGCAGGTCAATGTGGATATTTGTGGAGGTCAATGTGTATATTGTGGATGAGTTCTTCTGTGTCATCACATTCTATTAGTTCTACAGCTTCAGTTTCGGAACTTTCATGCTTAGTAACACATACAGCTGTTCCCTCAACACAGTGCAACAGTGAAAAGGGACCCCTTTCAAACAGTGTCGCGTTCCGAACGTTGTTTAAGCGACATACACCGGTATTGCGGTATTTAAAAAATTCATATCATAACAAAAATAAACACCGGTATTCGGTATGAACCGGTATACCGCCCAGCAGTAGGTTATAATGACGGCGATGGACGAGTGCAGGAGGTTATATCTCAGGCATGTTTGTTTGTAGTATGTGGATACTCAATACTGATTGGGTGAATCCACGTTTTAAACAGTTTATTGTACAGGTAGTTAATCTCCGCGCGCACAATACACAAGCTCTCACATAACGTACAAATCGCACGCACAAACATTCAGGAGTGCAGAAAATTATTGTCAACACTGGCCTGTGATTTATCAGCTTAAAAAACGGAAAAGTTACAGCATATTCTCTCTGTTTCTGAAGTAACTACAACCCTCAGCTTCGCCATAGTAGAGAGACGCTGCACAGACAAGCAAGTTAAACAGTCATTTAATATAGACTTGTGTATTGTGTATTTGTTTTTTGTTTAATATAAGTTCTGAACAGAACTTTGTGATATTTCAAAACATACTGAAATGCTTTAGCCACAAATTTCGTCATGGAGCGAAGGCGGAGCGGTGTTTCTGATCAGTGGAGCGAGGAGTGTAGCATGGAGCAGGAAATGCTGAACCCCGAGCGGAGCTGGAGTGGAGTGATTATTGAATGCTTGGAGTGCGGAGGGGAAATTGTTGCCGCTCCACTCCGCATGTTTTTTTTTTCCTTTTTATTACCGATATGATTTAATGCATTAAAAATAGGGGTGAGCAATGTTGACAAAACTGATATCTCAATATTTTTAGGGATTTTTGTCTATTACAAGAATTAATCTGATTGTGTTTTTGTGCTGGTACCTTGGCTGGTTTAGGCCTTTCATGGATAAATATGACAATAATACCACTAGTAGGTCGCGGCAAGTCTCTGCCTTCATGAGTGATTCATTTAATCATTTATTTAAACAATTCATTCAAAAAGGCTGATTCATTTAGGAATGAAGCAAGTGACTGTCTTTATCAGGTGTGCCTCACACATCCTGAAAAGTGAAGCTGCGGGCTCTTTGATCGCCCCCTGGTGGCTGGCTGCAGTACAGGTCATAAACCCCGCCCTCTCCATGTAAACGAATGGGACTTGAGTCAAAAAAAAAAATGTATTACACTTCCAATACAATTTTCTGAAAGATGGTTTTGGTCATTTAAGGTAGTTGTTATCACGCTGATATATGTTAAATTGTTTGTTTTTGTGATGTTTGATTTTAGCTAGTAATCTGATGCTATAAAAATGGGGCGTGTCGTTATGGTTGATTGGGTCTGTGGGAGTTTGGGCAGGAGTTTGATACCGCGGCCCCACCTCACGACACTACTGCGCAGACTCTGGCTCCAAATGACGTAATTTACTCAAGAAGGCAGCGGCCATACTGAGATGCTTTGGCTTCACTTTTATATAGTGGATGGAATAATAGACGCGTCGTCCATCTTTTTTTTACAGTCTATGGTCTTTATGAATGGATCATTGACTCAAATTATTCTTTCAAAAGCAGATTCATTCAGGAACGAAACACTGCAGTGTTGCCCTGAGACGCACAAATGTTCTGCTCCGGCTTTGTTTGGAACTATTTTATAAAATCAGACAATATTGTGTCTAAAATGTAACTCACTCAATATTAGCTTTGTGTTTGTTGAACTGTTGTATAAAATCAATATCGCATTTGCTAACACGGCACTCTTGCATTATAGAGGCATTCAAACTGCATTCTGATAGGCTTCATCACGCAGTGAATGTTTTTGGACTCTCAAGATGTGTTTTTGTTTGTTTTTGGCAAAGTGAGTGACATACTCAATGTCAGCTCGCACATCGCTAAAACAACAATTACAATATTATCATAGACAATACATTTAAACAGACAGACCTTATTTTATTGCTTTGAATAAACAGTTTGATGCAATGCTTGATTTGGTTTCTAGTTGCTTGTGCTAAGCATGTCAACATATTCTGTTACACCAAATACACCAAATAATGATCTTTAAAAAAGCATCATATGACCCCTTTAAGCCTAATGGACAAACCAGTAGTTTTTACCTGTGAATCTATTCTAAATGAAATTCGGATAGAAACATTTAAGTAAAAAAAATCTAATTCAGTTTTTAGCCTTCTGACAGCTCTTGAGCTTCAAACATGCTCAATATCAGAAATCTCTGTTAGCCCATAGAGTCACATGACAAGCAGCTGAATGAGTTTGACTCATGGCTTTTCTGTCACATCAGGAAGTGATTCAGTGTTTTCTTGTGCTAAAAGGCCTGAAACACACACACAATGTGTGGATCAACAATAACCTAGCACACAACAACCTGCTCGTGTATGATATGAGGGACAAATGAATGCCTACAATTTTAATAAATTTTTGCACTTAATTCACAGTAGGGATGGGCGATATGGGCTTTAAAATATATCACGATAATTTCTGATATTTATTGCGATAACGATATCAATGACGATAATTTAGGGAATCCTGTTTCTTTAGAGCAGTGGTCACCAACCTTTTTAGGCCCAAGATCCCTGACCTCGGCCTTTATGAAAGACAAGATCTACCTGTTGAAGAATTGATAGAAAAAGACATCCCAGATTGTACTTCAAATTTGAGGCCTTTTACTTAGTATTTTAATTAGTGATGCGCCTATCATAGCTGATTCAGAATTCAGATTTTCTTTTCTTTCTTTCTTTTTTTTTTTTTTAACTAGCAAACTGGATTCTGATACTGATTTTTAAGCAAATATATTTATTGGCTATTTGCTTTATAACAAACAAACTGGCTTTAAACAAAAATATCTAGCCATTTGAAATTAGAGGCAACCACTGCATTTTAATCACGATCTGCACGGGCAGTTGTTTTTGATTTGATTTAGATTAATTTCAGGATTTAAAACAAAAACAGAATGGTCTGACTTTAGGTGTTATTTATTTATTTGCTACATAAAACATACATGCAGGTCTGAATGAGACGCACTCTTTGACAGCAGGTGGCGCCTCTGAACAGGGTTGCCAGGTTTTCGCAATAAAACTAGTCCAATCTCCTCTAGCCCTTATCTGCAGCCAAATCACTGAAGGAGAGAGGCATTAGCTCAGAAATGCCGCAGTCTTTGGGTAGGAAGTTATTTGTGTAGCTAGGGATGGGTGATATGGGCTTTAAAATATATCACGATATTTCTGGTATTTATTACGATAACGATATCAATGACAATAATTCAGGGAAACCTGTTTCTTTAGAGAAAAGTATTATCTTTCCTATTTTTACCCAAAATAGGGTGTTGTGAGTAGTACACACGTAATGTAATGACTGTTTATTTCATACTGGAAGCCGGAGGGCGCCCTATGTCAATAAATTAAAATATCTTTGTTGGACAACAGGTTTGTAAACGACTCATACACATGTAAAACTGTGTCGCACATGTGCTACTGTAGTACATTTATTCAAGGTTCAGACCGATTTTTGCCGCACTGTACAGCCCTATCCAAACCTGTTCCAGATTGTAGAAGGAGCTGCTCAATTTCACGTCCGCCTTCCTTCACGTCACTCCACACAGTCGTACACAGAAATATGTCAACAACTAGACTTTATCGTTATTATCGCGGGAAGACAAATTCTTATCGTGTGGAGAATTTTTACCGGTATATCGCAAACGATAAGATATCGCCCATCCCTAATTCACAGGTGTATTTATTGAAAATTTGTTAATTACTCTATTAAAGTGTGAATATAAGAAATGTCATATTCACATTCTGTGTCAACGTACAACGGTCCTGAAATTCAGCACTGGATAATGCACATTAATCACTCAGTTTAGTCCATGGGTGACATTTAGTAAATGAATAAATCAAATCAGTATCTTTCTGTCAGACTGCATGGCTTTACTGAATTCTCCCCAGCCCACCTGGTTGGAGAACTGGTTAAGACCCCCTGAGGCTGACCTAGTAAAGCAGAAGTGTCTGATAACCATCCAGCTACAGAAATGAACACAGAAGATCAGATCAGCTCGGTGATGTTCTGCACTCAGTGAAGACGCACCGCTGCAATTAAAAATAAAGCATGTGCCGGTTTCGTGAGGTCAGGAGCTCCACGGGTGTGGGCCGCTCAAACAGAAAGACTAATGGGCTGATGGGGTTTCTGTGCGTCCCCACTGAGCGCGAGAGGACAAACTGACAGTCTTCAGTCTCTTACACCAGGGGTTCTCAAAGTGGGCTTCGAAATAATTTTAGGGCCCTTTGATCCCACGATGCAGAAAATGCGGATGGAATCACAGAATCCAGTCATAAAAATGGAATTTACCATATATTGCAGGATGTCTCAGTTTGGGCGACTACACACACACTGAAGCATGCATGATGCTTTGAGGACAATAAAACAGAATCTGAGCAAAAATACAACAGATTTAATAGGAATCTAATGATGTACCCTGAGCCGGTTAAAAATCGATTAAAATATGTGACGATTGAAGTCGGTTGAGATGTTAAACGAATCGTGATACAGTTGGTGGTGGGAGTTTATATGAATGTGTCTCTGAGGGGAACTGACTGTCTTCAGAAAAGTTTAGATGGTTTTTCTTTTCATCTTGTCTCTGTATAATGAATATTAAAGCAGTGTTTATAAGCGCAGCGGTAACCAAGGAAATGTTGTATCGCTGCTGTTCCATAAGCGCCACCTGCTGCATGAGACGCAAATTCACTCTCTGACAGCAGGTGGCGCTTATGGAAGAGCAGCGATTTTATTAAGCATTTTATGCTTTTTATTTGTATTATTAATTAATTTATTTGATTTGGGATTGTTTTAAAATTTCATTTTTTTGATATTTGACATAAAAGATATTTCAATTTCACAAAGAAATGTGCAGCATTTTGTCTGAGAAATAATAACAGGACACTTTTTCATTTATAATTTGTTTTAAATCTCATTTTGTTAAAAAAGCGAGAGAATAACTTTTGTTAACCTTTTAATAAATTGTTAAATTATATAAGTTTTGTGATTTCAATTAATTAGACATGCTTTTGATTAATATTACTTAATTTAACCATAAAAACCAGTCCAGAGTCCAGAAAAATTTAAATATAAAAAAGTGTAAACCAGACTAATTAACATAGAAGTTCCAATGGCATCTAAAGCCCAGTTCACACTACATGATTTGAGACAGATTTTGGCACGATCTGCTTGATGTAGCAGGGCTCCAGACTAATATTTGAGAGCAGCGGCACCAGTGCACTAAGTTCTACAGATGGTGGCGCCATGAGCAGATTTGGTAGTGCTGGGGGTGGTGTGTGGGAGTATTAAAATATAGATCATTTAATCATAAAATTATTATTGCTTTGCAAGTGCAGTTACTAATAATATTTCATGTTCATTTCTTGTTTATTTTTATTTTGTTTATTGTTTATACAGATTTGACAGTAAAGCACAAAGCTAGCTTGAGTTAAGATGCATACAAAATTTACTTTTATTAACAACAGTAACAGGTGCAAAATCAAATTTTTATATAGAAAATGTATATATTCCACTCTTATTAAATGTACCATTATTCTTCTAGTATATGGAACTGACCAACTTCAGTGATTATGTGTGATTTAGTAGCAAATTGAAGAAAAGTTTGTTTTTCAAGGCACTTTGTGACTTTTCTTACTTCATACACAAAAAAGTGTAAAATTCGGACAAAATCTGATTTCTTGATGATTTGATATTTTATAATAGTGATTTTATAATTTCAAAATATAGAGAAAACGTATAAATGTATGACTAATAAGCCAATAAGTGCTCCTCTGCTGCTGTCTACTTGTTATAATTGTGATTTGATGTATCTTTTTTATTTTACATAAGTGTTTGTTTACCAAAAAGTATATTTTGGACATCCCATTAAAAATAACATTCAAACTGGATCATTTTAGAGCTTTAAAGTGCTGGAAATAGTTGTGTGAAATGCTTGAAAGTCATTGCAAAGTGCTTGAATTTCACTCTCAAAAGGTTGTACAAACCCTGTAATGAATGATGTAATGCATTGGACTATTTCTACCACAACACCATGGTTACAGTTAGTGTTACCGCTTCTGGTTTCCTGATGTATGTCAGCGCTGTTTATAACAGAGAATTCTGTGCAGAATTAGAATGATTCTCACTAGATCTCGCAGCAACCTTATCATTGTTAGGCGAATTCAAACACTTCTCACTGGATCTCGCAGAACTATCGCATAATCTAACAGTGATTGTCATAACCTACAAAACAATTGTGTAGTCTGACTCTGAACCACCCTTTAAAGTACAAACTGTAGTAAGCATATGCTTAATCACTGTTATAATTATGAGAAAAATAAAAAATACAAAAAAATCATGCTGATTTTGTAATACAATGTTATGAACTATTATCTGGCAATTAAAGGTGCACTCAGTAATTTTTTTTATCAATTAAAAACATTTTACACATGCAAAAGTATTATCGAGAAATACTGTCCAGCATTTGTGGACAAATACGTAAACACAAACGTGCTTTAAACTGAATGGAGTGAATCCACGTGAGCCATCTACGCTATAAAAATGTTCACAAGCAAAATCAGTTCAAATGTACACTCACAATAACGTTACAGGTCCTCTGTTGTTTCTAAATATCTGCACAAAATTCTTTAAGCTATAAGAAAGCACGTAGGAGTAAATTAGCACTGAGGGTTTCCTGACCATAAAGGGTTTTTGTGCCACTGACCGCTGGATTTTGAGGATTTTATTAGTGTCACAATGTGTGTTTTGAGTCTGTACTGTCCTCAGCAGTTCACCACATCTGAGCACACCATCAAACTCCCATCAGGCAAAGCAGCCTGAGGGACGAAGCGGGCGGCATAATGCTATGGAAATTAAGACTAGGATTATTTGTTTTGCTCTTACGTAATACTAGACACACCCATCTGGAAGCTCAGTATCAGAGCAATGAGAGTTGGTGCAGTTTGTGTTTGTTAGTCTGATCAGCACCTTTCACTGCACTCAGACAATCGGAAAGAAAGCGCCCACACCTGCAGTGCTGTACGCTACCTGTAAACACACATGGCAGAAAGCTCTCAATGAAGCACAGATGACCAATCCTAAACCAGCTTCTCTTGGTTTCTTACACTCACTTCCCAAAATGGCACGGAAGTGACCTGCTTTATCAAACTCGACAACAAGGGTGGCACAGTTTTGGGCCAGCTGCCCTTTTATTGCCACTAAAAACCTCTTTTTGCGCATTGCAAACGGAAACCTTCAATTTTCTGTTACGCATTCTGTTGTTGCAAATCCTGCTAATATGTCACCAAGAGCATGATATCTAGCTGGTTAACACAGATGAGGTTTGGTTGAAATTACAAAAATGAATTGCGATGGCCTCGAAAACATTATTAAGGATACGCTGAAAACTACAAACCAATGTTTGCACCCTTTTAGATAATTTCCAGCTTTTTATAAAGAAAAACTATTTGAATTCACTAAAATGTTGAAAATAAAACATTTTATGAAAAATAACTTTCTAGCAAAAAAGTGGTTTCTGCAGGTTTAATGAAGGTAAATTTAAGATTTTTTAAACACCTTTTAAGACCAAGTAAAGAAAATGTAAGAAATAAATTGAAGGGATCACAATATGTCAATATAGTCTCTAAACGTAAATGTCCAGAGAGCACATAATGAGTTATATTAGCAATACTTCAAATTTTGAAAAGACAACTTCCAACAGATCTCCACTATTTTCTTATACATCTTACTAAAAGAAAAAGCTTAAGGCTTGAATAGCTCTGATCCCATCCACCTGAATATGGAAATAACTTTTACTCTACCTTCTGATCACACTGCAAAAAAAAAGTTGATGTTATTCATCAGTATTTTTGTTTCTTTTTCAGTGCAAATGTCTAAAGATTCTTAAATCAACATACACTTCCTTGAGAAGCAAAATGACTTAAAGGATTAGATGTTAAAGATGTTCATGTCTTTCTGTCTTCAGTCGCAAAGAAATTAAGGTTTTTGAGGAAAACATTCCAGGATTTTTCTCCATATAATGGACTTCAATGGGGACCAATGGGCTGAAGGTCCAAATTGCAGTTTCAGTGCAGCTTCAAAGAGCTCTACACGATCCCAGCCGAGGAATAAGAGTCTTATCTAGCAAAACCATTGCTCATTTTCTTAAAAAAATTTAAATATATATACTTTTTAACCACAAATGCTCGTCCTACGCCAAAGAACTTTTATACAACAATACATGATTTATTGTAGCTCACCACCATCTGTAACACTTTATGGAATAAATACTATGTAAACGTTTACCTTCTCTCTGAGTCTTTCTGATAGAAATTTTTATTCTGGAAGTGTTCTTTAAAATTCTTTAAGATTAAAAAAAAAAGTATTGCTTTCTGATTAACTGATTAAAATGAAAAGAGTTTTCATTCCCCACTGACAGATATTTGTTCTTGTTTAAAGCATAAACTCACTTAATTTTGTTCAACTTCTCAGAAAACAAGACTTCCATGTCTTCAATTTGCATCTCAAGTTGTATCTTGATTTAAGGATGCTTAGATATTTGTATTAGAAAACAAGACAATAATACTGAGGAAGATATTCATTTATTGCAGAGCATGCAACTGCCACGACTTAATAAACTTAAGACTTTCTGCTCTGATTTAAGACATTTTTAAGGACTGAATTTGTGGAAGGGCGAATTAAAGGGGTCATATGATGCGATTTCAACTTTTCCTTTCTCTTTCACTCAAGCCCTCCGTGTGTGACGCTTGTGAAAGCAAAACTACTTTGTATGGCCTTCCAAAAGAGGACGATATCTGCTTCGTCATGCCTGGAGCTGATCAGTGCTGGTTGCTGAGGAAATACTACAACTTTGCGCTGTGTATCGCCGGATCGGCTTTCACCTTGGACGAAGCGGAGTCTAGCCCGGAGTCGTCACATGTCCTTCCGGACGCTCCTTCTTCGAAATCGCCTGCCGCGCCATTCTCAAGCCCACCCGCCGCCGCTCACTCAAGGCCGCTCAGTGTGTGACACTGTTTCGTTGTGAAAGCGAAACTACTTTGTTTGGCCTTCCAAAAATGGACACGACTAGAAATCA
>NW_015542402.1:277565-279609 GCF_001515605.1 Sinocyclocheilus anshuiensis | reverse complement strand
GTCACTTGGATAAGTCGTTGTTGCTTGTTGAACTTGTTGACTTTTGATGAGTTTGAGCACGTGATGCGCACTGTGAAAAAGTGTGTTGGAAACTTCCATTGAGGACCAATCTGCACCTTATTGATGACTCGTGGCGTTAATATACCGCATCTGTGCCAGCGTGTGATGTAATAAAATTCGTTAATGAACGTTTTTTTTTATATCCATTTTATACAATCCGCCTTCATTTAGCAAGTGCACTCGCGCATAAACAATAGGGGTTATGCGCAACAGACTTCCGTTCAACACTTTTTGTTCCATTCAGTTGTGGATGCTGCTGATTCACCGAGACCGCCGCGGCTCAGCAAAGAGACTTGCGTGTGTGTGTGTTTTCCTTTGAAAAAGTTTCCCCAGAAATATATAATGCATTCTTACAAATTGTATTATCAGCATAACAATTGTATAAATTGCGGTGTACAGTGTTTATTATGAGGGGGTAGAATCCACAGCTCAGTACTCACTACTCAATACTCATGAGTACTTTTAAATAGGCTACTCTTTTACTCTTACTCAAATAGTTTTTTGGACAAGTACTTTTACTCTACTCACACTACATTTTTTGGAAGGTAATGGTACTTTTACTTGAGTATATTTTTTCAGTACTCTTTCCACCACTGGCAACATCATATGACCCCTTTAAGACTTTGCAAGACCCACAGAAACCCTGTCATCATTCTGCAGTGAACTATTGGCTGGGCGAAAATAAATCTTATTGTTGAGCTCTGTAATAAAACAAACCTTTGTACTTCGAACTGATATTTGAGCTGTCTTAGGCCAAACTTACGACAGGCTTTTAATACAATGATTTTAATACAATGACCCAGATTTACTTTAAATCAAGTAGACAAATTGCTAATGCTGCTGTTGTGTAGTGTTGCTCAGCTTTGATCCAGATGTGTGAATCACATGTGCTGGAATGCAGTAAAGTTTCATTGATTTCTGTCATTAATAAACGAAACATAAAACTACTTTCAAGTGTTTACACTTTGCGCTAATGTGTACTGATCAAGTACTGCAGTTTTACTCTGCTCACTGAGAACAAGTCTGTGGAGTAGCTGAACATCTGTCATCGTACAACATAAATAAACTAATAAAGAATACAAAAACACCAGAGACCCCAAACAAATAAATAAAACAGCTAACTTGCAGTCAAATATATGAAGTCAAACATCGAGCACGAGACACGTTAGTTCATGAATCTTTGTAACGATCTACTGAATTGAGTCCTGAATCGAAACTAATAAGCTGTTTAGCGCGAGTTATTGACATTCTAACGTGGTGTTTTTACTCATATCTGTTATGATAAAGTATTTCTGTGGGTGTTTTTACCTCAGCAGTTCGTCGTGTCGGAGGAGTTTTCAGCGCTTTCTTCAGCGATAAATCCACTGATGAATTCATATTAAACTCTCTGATTTCCGGAAATAAAAACTTCACATATTCACGTGTGTCGACAAAATAAAGTGAAATGTAAAACTGAAATTAAATTAAATAAAAATGTCATCACGAACCCCTTGAAGAGTCTGGGAAGTCTGGCATTGATTTGAGTTAGCTTCGGTTAGCATGTGAAGTAAACTGTTGAAAGTGCTGTTGAAGTGAAGCGCGAATCAGAAACAGCCAAAGTTGACAAAAAGCAATCCTTCATTCCTGGGAAATTTCTCCATTCTTGACTGTAAAACATCATCATAAATAATCAGAGGTTCATATGATCCTCCGAACACAAGCGTCCAGCAACAGCCCATGACTGCCGTTCAGCCCCGAGCCGCCTCAACACCATTCACATGACCAGCTGCTGCTGCCACTGGAGACCAGTGCGTACTAAACTACACTCATCAGACAGATGTGAGACCAGTGTGTACTAAACTACAGTGAACAGACAGATGTGAGACCAGTGCATACTAAACTGCACGGATCAGATAGATGCATACTACACTATGTTAATCTTTGAAGGACGCGAGATCAGTGCGTATCATAGACTGTATAAAAACATGGACGTAGTGTCCGTGAC
>NW_015542402.1:253958-277499 GCF_001515605.1 Sinocyclocheilus anshuiensis | reverse complement strand
TTTAAGGCTTAATATAATTTAAACGGATGAGTTATAAAAAAATTCACCCCCCTCACAGTTGTCATGAAGGGCAAAATTAGCTATATAGACCAAAATAATTTTTTTGTACCAGACTGTAAGCAAACTTTTTTCTGCTGTAAAGTTGGGCATTTTAACATGGGGAGTCTATGGGACTGACTCCCTTTTGCAGCCAGCCTCTAGCGGCCAGTCGATGAATTGCAGATTTAGCCACTTCCTTGTTGGCTTCACGAGAGAGACCAGAAGGTTGCCGCTTGGTGCATACTAAACTGAAGGACACAAAACCAGTGCATATTGAACTACAAAGATCACTAAGAAACCAGTGCATACTAAACTACACTGATAGCTGAGCGATGTGAAACCAGGGGGGTATTTCATAAAGTAGGTTTTAGAAACTTACTCTGGCAAGTTCACGGATAAGATAACCGCAACTTTCAGTTCCAAAAACTGAGCTAACGTTCAGGTTATGCAAGTAGCCACATATTACACACAATGTTATATAATAGTCAGATCATTTATAATTTTAAAGCTTCTATAACGCAATGTTTATTTCACTTTAGCTACTTATTTAACCACAAAGAGAAGTGTGGAAGAATGTTGTACACTTCATGCCCTCAAACAGTCACAGCTTTCTTTGCAGCTTTCGTAAAGACTACAAAATAACATGATGAAATCCATACTCTAGACGTTAAAGCACATAGTGTGTAGCACATCATTTATGTGAGTTAACTGTGGGTTACCAATAATAGGTTGTCTGAACTGACTCCTCAGAGGTGTTCTGGAATCAGCACAGTCCAAGGGTTGTGCATCATATATTATATATTTACAAATATAAAGCAGTAGTTATTGTGTATATGTATGATTGTCTAGTGTTTCTTACTATATTTATTAGTAAATAAAACATAACAGGATGATTAGAAGTTGAGAAAGGAAAGGAAATGTGACCTTTACCAAGAGTTCACATGTTCCCAATTTACTTATCTAATTTGATGTAATCTAGATTGTGTTTTTCCATTTTACGCACTGGTCTCACATGTTGACCTTGGGTATAAATGTCTTGAAATAGGACTATTAATCTGATATTTTCAATGTAATCTCACACTTTGAGACCCCTTCATGGATGAACACACAGAGATGGACAGATAGATAAATAATAATAATAGCTGCTGCACAAAGTAACAACCAACAACATATAATTGTAATGCTGGCATATTTATTGCACAATATTCCCATAAAAACTGGGAAACAAAGATAAGGTCAAAAAGAGAGGCATTATGTACAAATACACGAAGAAACTCTATGCAGTATATACAGCTAACATTTAGCAATGCATGCCAAGTAAATAAATTAAATGCTAAGATATAAATACACATTCTGGAGAATACAAATGGACATAGATTTTTTTTTAAAATACAAAATGTTTCCCACTGAAGCAACTCGTACATGTTTTAAACAGCTAAAATAACCTGTAACACCTCGCAAAGCCTGTTTTTCTGGAACCCCCCGCAAAGCCTTTTTTTTTTTTTTTTTTTTTTTTTTGTCCTTTAAGACTTAGATGTATGGTTTGACCCAAAGACAAAGCAAGTCAACCAATCATAAACATCTATGCAAGTCATTAACTGATTGAATGCTTGCATTAAATCACTGCATGTTCATTTTTCATCCATTTCTCTGTTATTCCATCGGTAAACAATCTGTCTGCAAGCTAAGAAGAGACATGAAAAAGATTCAGCATTTCAATCCTGAAAACAAAAGATGATTGTTGAATGTCCCTGGATCAGTGTTAAAAAAGGGTCCAGCACAAATCCCAACGTAGTGATTGGTGACCATCGCATTTCTCTTGACCAAATTATTCCTTAAAACGCATCACACAGCATGTCCTGTCTAAAGGACTATTCAAATAGAAATAAATCTCTTAATAATTTCCACGGGACAGGTAAACACTTCTGTTACGGCTAAAGTGACGCTTCCCAAAAAAATAATTAAAAATGTAATTCTCAGATCTCATTCTTAGGAAATCGTGCCATGGTTTCATCTTTATTGGGTGACTGAAAACCAAAAATGAAAACTTTACCTCAAATGTTTAATTTAGCATGTTAGATGTGTGTGTGATACTGAAGGTTTGAGGTAGAGCTCATTTTCAACTGGACACGACAGGGTAAGCTTGCTTGTAAACACACAGAAAGGAATATTGCGTGATCACTCACTGCCACAATCGATTGAGAACAGTCCATGATATATTCATTTAAAATCATAAAACTGATTTTATAACCAAGTCTTTGCTTCCTACACTGATTTGAAGAAGGTGCCATGAACAGCTTCAGTATTTGTTCTTGATGTATGCAAGGGCTGCTTGGATATCTTCTTTGGCTTCTACATTCTTACACTGTGTAAAGGAACAAGAAATAAAACAAAATGCGGTTTATGGAATTAAAAAATATACTCCATGTGTCAATTGTGGATAAGGGATATTCCCAGGTCACTTCTCGGGAACCTCTGGGTTTCGATCATTGCAGCTCGGCCGCCATCTAGTGGCTGATCGTCTGTCCTGCAGTCTGCTCACCCGGAGACTGTTCCCAATGAACACCAACTCAACGGCCTCCCTGCTCCAGGAGTCTCAGAGGGCTTCGAGGGGCCCCGTCCAGGCGTACCGAACCTGGAGGACCCAACCCATCTGCCGGCGGGGGAATGGAGTCTCTCTCGCTCTCCATGTGGCCTACAGGAGAATCTGGGCCACGTACGGCGAGTGTGTGCTCGCTGTGGCCGCTAGCAGGGGCAGGTCGTTAGACTCGATCCTGTGGAGATAAAGGAGATCAGATTGTTGGCATTTGCTGGATAAAAAAATAAAAATAACAACTAGTACAATGACGCTTGAACTCTTACCCTAGAACCATGCCCAACTCCTTCACATGCACCCTGGTCTGTCCTTTCAAGTACTCGGCCAGCATTTTGCTCTTGAAGTAGAGTTCCTGCAGCCGGTCCTCCAGATGCATTATACACTGAAAACAAGAGCGAGAGAACAGCTCGTGTCACACACACACACACACACAGTACAGCCTTCATGCCAACATACAGCGCTGACTCCAATCCTGCTCCTGCAGAGTTTAGCTACAACCTGCCCGTCTCAAAATAAAAGTCCAAAGCCCTGCATGTTTTGATGTCCATGTGTTTAAAATTAGTTGCTGCAGCATGTGTATCAAAGATCATGGACGAAGTTATGCATTTTAACAGTATTGTTCAGCAAAACCAAAGGATTACTTACTTTTGATACTTTATTGATCCAATTATCAGTTACGGATAATATCTAATTTAGGGATGCGCGATATTAGATTTTAGTCTATATCCAATATGCCGTTATTTTTCAACTCATATTAGCTGATAGCCAATGCCGATATTTTTCCTTTTGTTCGGAAACAACACTAAGTCTCTCCTGTGTAGCGATTATAAACAAATTATTTGTACTCTTGGTTAGTTTTTAGCAAAAACTTACTTGTTAGAACTAAATAAACAATTAAAAAAAACTCTCTTTATAATAAGAGTACATTGAAAGCTTTGAAAATATCTATTAAAAAAAATCAATCATAGCAATTTTTTTTTTCGGGAGTGGTAACCAAAAACCTTTGTATTCTAGTTTTATTACTTTTCAATTTCATGTAATTATTTTTAAACAAAAAATAATTCGAGATTTAAACATTCAGTGTTCTTTTTTGCAAGCGTACTTTGCAAAAATGTCACTGCTGATATTCTTTACAACTTAAAAGAACTTAAAAGTATGCAAAGCTTAATTATACAGTAACTTTAACAAAATAAGCACAAGTCAACCTGCCATACCAATCAAGACCACAGGGAGACACCAAAGAACTGCATATAAACTACTACACGGATCCATTCAGAATCACTAAACACACCAAAATACAAATGAAAACTAAAAAGATTGTGAATGTGTGGAAACTCGGCGATCTGAAGGCGGCTCGATGTCATCCGTGAACAGTTCCTCTGTCAGAAGATGCAATCATGTTTGTGTTTGGAGCGTTTGATGCCCATATGTACATAAACACCACTGATCCTCACAAACTTCTCCAAAACACGCTTCTTCGGCGAGCATCTGTTATAAAACACTCGCTGTACATGAATTTTGACAATTACATGATTATACAGAACTGTGTTCATGTAGAAATATGATGTGATGAGAGCGCACATGCATGACTGTTTGCGCATCAATAATATCGGCCACACCCATGCCTAATGTACGACTCCTGTATGTCACTGTAATCATCTTTACCTAGATTACAATCCTCATCCATCTAAACTTGATTTTAAGACATCAATTACAGCTTTATTTATTCAGAAACACAACTATCTTAATGTTATTTGTGTATTTTATTTTCATTTTATTACATGTAGGTCTACAGCGCCCCCTAAATAAATAAAAGGCCTCACCGGACGGGCGTTAGGACGCGGGGGAGGCTGTTGACTCTATTGTGCTCATTCTGTACGATCATTCTCAGATGAAATGCGACGATCCAAAACAGTTAATCTAATCAGCATTCAGGCAAAAGTTCGCTTAAAGAATGAGCACACTGCTGACGTGATCTTATCGCTAGCACACCCTAATTATTCGCCTTATCGGCAAAGCATATTGGTATAATTTTCCATATCAAGATGATGCTGATGTTTACATTTTAAGCCTTTATCGGCCGATTCCGATAACATTCCGATAATATCGTGCATCCCTAATCTAATTACTTAAATAATCGTCAAAATAATCGATTACTTACAAAAATAATAAATAGCGAGAGCACTACAGACTGACGAGGAGCCGTTCTCTTATGTTCATCACAGTTAAGATCATTAGAATCATGAATCACATGCACATAATTGGCTCATGATTATCAGTTTCACTGTCCTTGTAAAATGTGTCAATGCTAGTGGTCGACCGATATATCGGCCGATATTTGGCATTTTTCAAATATCGGCATCGGGCGATACGTTTTTCCTGTTTGGCCGATGTGTTCGAGGCGGGACTTTTATTTTGACGGCGCTGAGAGCAGCAGCGCCTGCGCACACTGTGTTCACATTCTCCCTCTTGTTTGCTGTCGTCATTAACAGCTCTTTCTAATACAGATAGAAGTCTGTCTAATAATCAGATAGAACGGTTAAACAAAGGACCTTACCTTGGCTTTATTGAAAAAAATATCACTCCCAATGCACACAAACTTCCCAGATTACTGAGTGCCCTGTTGGTTACAGTGTTTACTCCCTTTTTAATTAGATTTTTTATTAAATATTTATTAATTTGTGAAAATGCTTTGTCTTCTAAAGTATAAGTATGTTTATTTTACACAATTATTTTTAATCCATTTTCAAATTTATTAAATATAAATTAAAATAAATAAAATTATATCGGCTTTATATCGGCCACCCTGCTTTCCAAGATATCGGCATCGTCTGTCAAAAAAACCCATATTGGTCGACCACTAGTCAATGCTTCCCTACAGACGTGCTGACGAGTAATCAAGTAAAGCAGAAGAAACGTGAGAAAGTTGCACTCACGAAGTTTGGAGACAGGTTGAGTCGGTAGAGCTGGTAGGTGGACTGGAGCAGGTTGGATACGAGGTTGGACACGAGCACCTCTTTACCCAGCTTGTCGGAGGGTCGTCTCTGGCTGCTGGCCACCTGCACACTCCACTTATCGGTGTCTGCGATAATGCAGACGGCCTCCGCGATGGGCTCATCCAGCACAGGATGCTGCATAACAACAATACAGCTCGTTTCAGATTACAATCAAGCTTTTCACATTTGTTCATTTAGGACTCTCAGTGACGCTCGGGTGCCGTGGAAGGGATGTATTGGACTCTTTTTCACATGAGAGAGTCCGATGACATTCTAGCCTCTAAATATGGCTCGGCTCCTTTAACAGTAGTGTTTGGAGATCGTATGCAAGGCTGTAACTAACAATTATATTGATAACTGATTAATCTATTGATTATTTATTCAATTAACCTATTTATTTGAATGGAAAAAATATTTACTAAAAAACTAATGAATGTTCATCTATTATTTACAAACTGTTGTTCCCCATCCTGCCCAATGCTGTCCCCCAAATAATGTGCAATTGTGAAAACAAATACAGTAAACTTATCTATGTAATAGGGTTAAAATATAAACATTACATTGTAAACCACAAACCAACTAATTGCATACCATGCATAAAGTACAATTAAATTAAAACAAAATCGAAAATCATAACAAAAGAAAAACAAAAGTATAGACTAACTGTCACGCAGATCAGTGTTATTTTAGTTTCATTCAGATACTTAGTTTTTATTAACATTTTGAATCAGTTTTAACTTTTATACTTTAAAGTTTAATTTTAATTTTAATTAAAGTTTTAGTAATTTTGTTCTATTTTATTTCAATTTTAGTTTTAGTTACTTAGTACACCAAGATAAACTAAAAAATGAGAAATGATGTATTGGCCACTAGCTGAAATAAAACATTTTGTACATTTTATTTTAATTTAAATTTTTTTAAGTAATTTTTTTAAATGGTTTTAATTTTAGTTTCAGTTTTTGTAAACTAAAATAACCCTGGCACAGATGTGATTAGTTGATAATCAAATTTCTTGCCAATAATTGTCTTTATAGATGCTTATCGATCAGTTGTTGCAGCCCTAATCTTATGTAACCATACCTATCAGCAACAGTGATTGGATTCTTCGCCAAGTGTCAGGCAGGTGCTCATTGATGACCTATTGGAGGTGGCGTTTACCTGCACAGCATGGGCCAGATCCGACACCAGGTTCTGCCTCAGTTTCTCATCATTGGGGGCTCCATGCAGAACAAAGTCTGGGACGTACGTAGGACAGTATCCTCCGAACAGCGACCTCCCAAAGTTGGCAATGCTCGGTTTAGAGTAGTTCTCCACCAGCTTCGCCCTAGCAAATAGATAACCTTGTTCATTATCAAAATTTTTAATATACAGACTAGGGCTGGGTAATGTGGCCAAAAAATCATATCTTTGTATTTTTTGGCTGAATTGCGAAATACGGTATATATCTCGGTAATTTCTACGTTTTTTTTATTTGGATTAAAAAAACAAATTGTATTTTTTATTTTTTTACATCCTGCCCAAAGTTGTCAAATGAAACAATGTTTATATTAAAGGCTATGAAAACAAACATACTAACATTACAATATAAAAACAAAAATCATGAAAATCATTTTAAAGCAGAAGGTAAATTCAGTAAACTAAAAATCAAAATAAATAAAAGCAACTAAAGCACAGACTAATTGCATTATATTTTGATTAACCCTTTACAACTGTCACTTTACAGATACTAATATCTTAAAATACACTTACTTGTAGGTTTAAAATTCTACATATGGCACATTAATTTTCCAACAACAAATATTTTAGCAAATGTATATTTTAGTCAGAATTATCGCTCCCCTATTCTATCGCGCTCGCTCACTGAAGTCTGTGAAGTTTAACAGAGACTCGCATGCAGAAGGCTCATCCACTCCTGACAGCAAAATGGAAATATTTCCATGACTTTCTAACATTTACAGATGGAGGATATACCTGTGAAAGTAAGTTATGCACTGAGGAAAACAGCACATCTCAAACACATTAAACAGCGCGAGTAGCCTGTCTGTCAGCAGCACATGAGTGGGTCAGAGCCGCTTTAAACTACACGTGTTAACTATATCTTACCAGTTATTTAAAACTCTTAATATAAAGCATGTCTCATGTTTAGGACACACTGGATTATGCACTTTACCCACAGCAGCTCACTCTGTGTCCTATGCTATTTTTCAGATACGCTTGTATCAAATTACTGTATATCGATATAACCGGTATTCCATATCGTTTACAAAAAAATATATCATATATCATACAAACTCGATATACCGCCCATCCCTAATACAGACACAAGCCAAACAAAACCGATGGTTCTGATAATCCTCTCCGCTCTTACCCAGGTAAAGGCACCTCGAGCTCATCCTGCCAGTCGGTCTGCTCGTCACCGTAAAACAGCCCATCGGGCTCTTGCCTGGGCAGCTCCTGTCCAGCGTCCTCGCTCTCGCTGTCCCCCAGCGCGCTGTCCGAGCTCTCGTTGCGTGGGATCTCCCAGTCGTTCAGCGGGACTTTCTTTTTCTCCCCAACGGTGCCTTGTGAAGGGACACTCAGCGACATCTCGATCCCCTTGTCCTGCTCGGCAGAGCAGCAGGTTTTACAGCAGCCCGCGCTGACGTCTCCTGCGTCGCACTTACACCCGTCTTTGTCCAGCCGCTTGCAGGTCTGTCTGTGCGCCCTAACTTGGCAGCCTTGCAGGTTTGGGGCATCTTTTCCTATGCCTTTCATCCCCGTTTGTGCATTTGTTTGGTAGACATCACCAATAGTCCTCGTCTCCACTGGATTGTCATCACTGAAATACTCGTCAAACATGTCCACGCAGTCCCCTTGCACTCTTGGACACCACTGAGACGTCTTGCTAGTGAAGGACGATACAAACGAGCCTGTTTTGCTGTCGTTGGTCTTGATTTGGTCCACTTGAAGTTTAGCCTCACCGTTACACTGCTTCTGCTGGTTGTCTTTGAGAAGCTTCTTGTGTTTCTTGATCTCCTCCTCCAGCTTTTGCTGTCGACTCTCCATGTCAGATTCAGGAGACATCGAGTCTCCGATGAGGAATGTGACTTTAGCGGAGGGTTCGTTCCCGGCGTTATCAAAGCTCTTGTCAGGGGGCTTCTTCTCTAGCAGGATATCTGATGGATGGAAGATCCTGATGGGCACGCCACCAGATTCCACCTCGGGCCGCACATCCCCTTGAACCTCGAGCGAGGCTCTTCTCTCGCACGGCGAGTTGGAGCCGACTTTGACCACGGTTTCCAGTCGAGTCTCGAGCTGTGGACTCCCCGCCTCTCTGCAAACGGGCACGTCTCTGACGAGGTCTGCCTCTGGTATGGTGGGATGCGGACGCTTGTGCTCGTCTGGGGCCTCTGTGTCCATGTACGTGCTGCTCTGTAAGCTGTTGTCATCAGAGGGGTAGCCGTCCTCTGCCTCGGCACCCGGAGACAGGTAGTCTTGGCTCGGCTTGTGCACGGTGACCAGCACGTAGTCGGACTCCTCCACCTCTCCGCGGCGCAGCAACGTAGTGATGAGCGAGCCGGGTATCACGATGGCCTCGTCCACGGCGCTCTCCAGCAGGTGCGTTTCCAGTAACTCTGAGCAGCGGATGAAGTAGGTCAGCACATAGAGAAGACGCTGCACCAGCTCCTGTCGTCTGCCAACCACCACCGTACGGGACAGACGCACAGGTGAGCCGATTGACCCGTACAGGTCACCTGCAGCAATCACAACATTATTAACCAAAACAATTCACACATATTTGCCAGGAAACAAATAAGCAGTTCTGGGTAGTAATTTAGTACTGCACTTCTGAAGCTACATAAGTACATACATGTTTCCCAGAAGACAAAATACGGAAAATTTACCCTGACCAGCCAATTCAAAAAGTTTACACCCTCCGGCTCATAATGCATCGTGTTGTCTTCTTGAGCATCAGTAAATGTTTTGACCTTTTGTAATTGTTATGTATGAGTCCCTCAGTTGTCCTCAGTTTGAAAAGATGGATCTCAAAATCATACGGTCACTGTTGGAAAGCGGTCAAATATGCGGAAGATGCTGGAAAACCAAAGAATGTGCAGGAGCTGGAGGATTTTTCTGAAGAACAGCAGGCGGTTGAACTGTTCAGGACAAACAAGGGACTCATGAACAACTATAACAAAACATAAAAACAGTCGTGGATATTCCAGGAAATGACGCACAGTATTAAGATTTAAGGGTATGTAAACATTTGAACGGGGTCATTTTTATAAATTCAGTTATTATTTTATCTTGTGGAGTATATATATAAACATCCGTTATGTGAAATAGCTTATTCAAGACAATACTAAATAAAAAATAACATGCAATTTTCATGATCCCTCTTATTTTGTTAAAATTATTAACATTTTGCATATTCTTCAAAGAGTATGTAAACTTATGAGCACAACCGTATATTTATAAAGAACAAAAGCATTCAAGCAGAGCAAATTGAAAAAATAAAGCAGTAAAATTATGCACTCCTCTAATTACATGTAATATGGATTACTTAATCAGATTCCAAAAACCGAATACTGTAATTACATTACATTTTAAAATGCTCAGATTACAGTTACTTTTTTTTATGGATTACATATTCATAAAATGGCAGTAAAATATTCAGAATTTACTGATTCTCTCTAATTTTTCTTTTTTCTCTTATAGAGTTCGAACTGCGGTTTTTATAGTTTGAGAAACCCCAGTGTAATGCAATGTTTTATGCGCTTCATGTTCATGTTGCCACAATCTAGATATTCAGTTTTAGAGGTCAACTCAAAGTCAAGGCGATTCAAATTCAAAATGACAAAGTATAAGACCAGCAGTAGGCTATTAATGTTTAAATGTTTTGTAAAATCAAAGAAAATACCAGCAGACTTCAACTTGTCACCATCATGCAAACATGAAATATCAAACATACAGTAGTAGTTCCTTAGTAGTAGTTTTTTTCTATGTAAACGTGCGCTTGACCTTTTCTAAAAACGTGGTGCTTTTTTCCATTTCACTGAATCTTCTCTTAACTGTTAACACTGGCGTATTGTCAACGTGTCTAATTGTAACTTTGTTGATATCATTAATTAAAACCACTATTGCATGGGTTAAAAAAATAAAACAGTTGCAAAACATGACATTTGAATTAGTTGATAAAAATGTTGCCCTATTTGCAGCAATGCAACAGTTGAAACATTTTTTGTTCCCCAAAGAATCTTTCAATGAACAGTTCTTAAAAGAACCATTTTTATTAATGTAAAGAACATTTTATTATTCTTAACCTTTCCTGCTTGAGAAATGTCTTCATGTTTTTTTTTTATGACCATACAGTGAAAGTCAATGGTCATCAACATTTCTCAAAATATCTTCTTTTAGGTTCCACAGAAGAAAGAACGGCATACATGTTTTGAATGACATGAGGTTGAGTAAATGATGACACGATTTTCATTTTTGGGTGAACTATTGCTTTAAAGGTTCTCCATGGAACCATATAGATGCCAATAAAGAAACTTTTTTTTTTTTAAAGTGTAGTGAGCATCAATGCTCCCTGGTTTTTGTGGTGCATTGTGGGATTTTTAGTTAGCAGATGTTCCAGGAATCCGCTAATCTGTTTCCAGATTAAGACGGAGCCCTGACTACTGAACTAAACTGTCCTGCCAAGTTTATTTCCAATCTGCTTCAACACACCTGCCTGTGATTTTCAAGCGATCCTGAGGACATTGATTAGCTGGTTCAAGTGTGTTTGATTCAGGTTAAAGCTAAACTCCACAGGACAGCAGCTCTTGTTCAAATGCAATGTTTCCCAACCCTGTTCCTGGAGGCACACCAACACTACACACTTCCTAATCAATCACACCCGTCTTATCCGCTCATTAGTAGAGACTCCATGTCCTGAAATGGATGGGTCAGATAAGGGCAATATCTAAAATGCGTAGTGTTGGGGTGCCTCCAGAAACAGCGTTGGGAAACCCTGCTCTAAAGCTCACTGTCCCAAGACACTTCCATCAACACTAGGTGGCGACATGCACACATTTTTGCACTCTTGCATGAGTCATTTACCAAGCTGTGCCCAGAGTGGGTTGTAGGGATGTGTTTTCGCCAGCATGTCCACACTCGGTGAGGAGTGCTTCTCCAGGAAGATCTTTAAGGGTGGTTGACCGTTGGGCATGACCGTGGGAACCCAAGCGAGATGGTTTGTGAGAACCGCAGTGAGAAGCGCTGGGAGGAATCTAAAGGCAAGAGACAAAGCAAGCAAAAACATGGTTACATTCACACTTATCAAGTGCGTTCAATGGCTTGAGGAGCATGTGCGACGTTACTCAACTGGTTCTTGGAGGCTTGCTCCATGAGCAGGGCCAGCTCCCTCATGAACTGGCCACAAAGCTGGTTCTTTTCAGGTGGACCGGACATCATGGTGAGCCAGACAGGCTCAGACACACGTGGCATGGTGTACAGGTTGCAGATGGTCGTCCTATAGGGCGTCCGCACACATAAAGACAGAAGAGCTTTTGTCAACAGCTGAAACAAAGAGCGCTTCAGTTGCACAGGGCTGCCCCAGCTGGGAAAGACCTTTGCAGCATATTTAACTTCTGCAAATGTCACGCAGCCCGGGAATATGGGCCACGGTCCAGAGCTTAACACCCAGATGCCACTTGAAATGATCAGGAAAGACTGCAGAGTCACGAGTATGACTGCTCCTGCAAAACGAGTGCATTTCTCTACTTTATTACACACAAAGCGAATCTCCGGATGCTAAGGAAGTCATCAGAGGAGCAGCTTTAACACTAACGGAGCACAGTAAGAAGATCTCCCACATGTTGTTTACCGTTACCATACTCGTGCTGATTAGGCACTGGGAAAGATGCAGATGTTAGCACAAACTCCCAAGTGTGTTGCAAACAACCTGACACTTAGAGAAAACGATAATGTACTCCCTTCCCAAGCCGTACTACACTTCCCAGTACTGAAGTTAGTGCGTAGTGACCTATAAAAAGCCTCATGCAACAGCAACTAACAGACAGGCAGAACTGTTTTAGCACTGGATTAGGTAAGAGTTATGAAGCTCTGAGGTCTTCTTTCATGAACCTAAACCTGAGGACTGACAAAGCATGATCAGGCCTGCGTGATTATTTAAGCAATACGGTATTAGAGGAATTCACAATATAACAACTTTAAGTGTTATAAAGCCTCACTCTATATTAAAAATATTAAAATGTTAATAAATGTCACTGGTACGCTTGAAGATTTGACAAGTTTAAAAAATAGTTAAGGATTCGTTTGTGTCACTATTCAAAAAGTTATGTATTGTTATACTGGTGCATCTACATTAAACGAATGTAAAAGAGCACTATATTAAATTTAGATTAAGTAATGCCTATTCTTACTGTATTTTACACCTAGATTAAATATGATCCCCCTGTCCTAACTAAAATGTGAACAGCTGATTGCTGATCGACTGATTTTCACAATAAGAACACCACACACTGATGTACAGCTTCATCTTTTCAGATCTCGGACTCCACAACAGTGGCGGAGCTAGAGTTTTATACATGGGGCGGCCAAGGCTAATTCAGGGGGTCCATAGACCATTAAAAAGCATGAATAAATCCTACGATTGCTGATTACTTCACATTACCCCACATTATCTTTCCTACCATAACTTCAAATGTTAGTCTATTGGACCTTATTTCTCTTATTTCTATTATCTGATTAACCAGCGGTTGGAGCAAAAGATCTAACATTAACATTAACTTCTAACATTAATACAGTGAATTTTGTAAATGTTGTTCAGGAAACCTAAAACTTTAACTTACTTCAAACAGGGCTGCCAACTTTTGAGTTCAGCCTGGGGTGAGAATTATTTAGGAATAATTAATGAGCTTGCGATTAAGTACATGTTATTTTTTTCTCAATTTTTCTAAACTAATCTATACAGGGTGCCCTATTGTTAAGGTTAAAAGTAACAATTGATTTGTATACAACTTCATATTAGACCATTTTTATAATAGCATCATGTAAGAGTAAAAATATAATAAATGTAATTTTTGCAAATTACATGTCCTCTTTAGTGCACATTTTTCTCAAGTTTATGGACACTGAATTTCTGAGGTTATGTGAAAGTGTTCAAGCTGCTGTCTTTCCGCGGTTAAAACACTCATTGAGTGATTACATGACACTGTACATTCAGTAAGTTGTAGTGTATCTTTCCACACGCCCTCAGATGTTCATTCATGTTTATTTCATGTTAATTAGAATGCACTCCTGCTTTGCTTGAACTGAGGCAAAGCAGGAGCACACGTGAACCGTCACACCACTAAAGAGCTCCAAAACTCTATATATCGTTTGAAATTCTTAATTAAACTAACAGAATTTGAATGCTGAGAGTTTGCTTCCTATTATCAAAAGTAACCTGCTCTGTCTTGTCTGTCAGCGGGTTGTCTGTGTCCTCCTTGCTCTGCGATGTTTTGCACTCCGTAAGAAAATGAACATGTGGCGTGAGAGTTAGCAGAGGCTGGAAGCTCCACCAGACAAGATGAATCGCGATGCGGCCCACCAGATGCATTGCATCCTTCAGTTTGAGGCTAAAATAAATGCTCCCTTCAGTACGATTAAACAAAGAAAATAAAATAGGAGCATATTAAATTTTGGGGTGGCACCCGGGGTGGCCAATCAGATGTCAGGGGTGTCCAGTGCCACCCTGTATACCCCCTCTGGCTCAGCCACTGCTTCACAACCGCGAGGATAAACGCCAAGGTGTATAATTAGCCCGCTGGAAGTGGGAAATCTGAAATATTTGTTTGTCTGTTCACTTGCACATTATTGACAATTCTGGTCCGTCCTGACAGTATGTGAGGTAGATAAGGTTTCTGTGGCACTGGGGTCAGGTTGCTCTGGCCGCGGACCAACAAGCATATGACTTGGAAGTATGAGAGGGTGTATAGTGAATCGCCTCTGAAGCACTGACACAGACCGAGCTTATTTTACACAGACCAAGACTGAAGCACAAGCTCGCACGGCCTTCTGCTCAGTTCCTATGCAAGACATTTTATGATCTGTTCGATTCGGTTATTAATTCTACTCCTTTTTATAAGCATTATTATTAAACACTAACAAATTAATGGTCAGTTCAAAACTTAAACTAAAAAGAATTAATTTAAAATGTAGATAAAACAACTAGATGCGCACATGGTATTTCCATTTCCATTTATTTATTAGTTGATGCTTTTATCCAAAGCAACCTACAAATGAGAAACTCCCACATATTGACGTTAACGGTTAATACATTAAATAATTGCTACAATGAAAGCGTTTAATTTCTGTAGTTTTTTAACCGTTCGCTCAAACTAAAAGATCAATATTCGGATGGCGCTGTAGGGATACAATGTTTTACTCTCAGAAGAATCAGCCTACAAATATAGTTGGCGTCAATATAGCCTTGTTCAGACTGTCAGCCGGAATCTGATTTTTGTGCATATCCGATTGGAATCCCATCATATTTAGCCAGTGTGACTGGCCAAAAAATAAAAATATAAAATTTCACATGAAATCCGATTTTTTGTTTTCAAATCCGTTTCAAGCTACATCCTTACATGGTTTGAAATCCTATTCAAATCGCATTTCTGGAAATCCGTTTCAGTCTGACCGCTCAGATTGAACTCCTAAAGTGAGTTGCATCAAACTTAAGGCCGTAAAAAGTTTTAAATACGTTAAATGGTATAAGAAATATAATTATAAATTCAAGAGGTCTTACAGTAGGGGACGGAAAGACAAGAGTCGCGATACGGCTGGATTAAACTTTAAAAGGCAATGATGTCATTGAATAAATATGAGCGCTGCACGTTTCAAGTCAAAACGCGGCGCGGATGTCTTTATTTGAATGTATCTGAAGGGAACCGACTGTCCTCAGAAACGTGTCGTTGGCATTTTAATTTCATCTTACCTATAATTCCTGATAAAGCAGCATTTATGAGCGCGGAGCTGCTTTGTGTACAGCCGTTACCGGGCAAACCGCAATATTTCAGCGCTCCTAAAGCGCCACCTCGTGGCAGAGAATGAATTTGCATTTCCAATAAGCCTTTCTTTGTGATTATGGTCAAATCAATGCAAATATCAACTCATGATTTTACGCAGCAAACACAGAGTTGTAAATGAGAAAAAAAGTTAATGTGCCTTCTAAAAATCTAAACAATTAAGCCCGTAATATTTATACGTTTTAAATTGATATAATTTATATGCTTGATGTAGCCCTTTTCATAAAAATGGTCTAAAGGCTGAAATGCTATTGACACACTATTTTCCTAATGCTGTTCAGTTGCTTTGACACAATCTGTATTGTTAAAAGCGCTATATAAATAAAGGTGACTTGACTTGACTTGACATGAGTGGATTAAGTGTCCAGTAAACCTTGGCAGGACTTTTGGTGGATGCAAATAACAAAACACCTGTCGAGCAGTGTCCAGACATGTCACCACAAACTCACCTAAACTCATTGAGGCCGTCCACCATGCGACTGTAAGCCAAAGCTCTCTGGCTGGCATCAGCTGATCTGCGGCTCAGTATCATAGCCTTCAAACAAACAGAGAGCCACAAACACACACCGTAAGACAGATGCAACAGATGGCGCAAGAAGATGGCAAACCACAAAGACGCAAATCATGTCTAACCTGCTCAATGGCACTTTTGAGTTTGTTCATGTGACTCTCAAACAGCGGAAAGTGAGAGAAGAAAAAGTCCTGGAACTTGGCGTTTTCTTCCTCGTTGGGCGAGAGCAGGAAGATGACACCGATAGCGATCTTCTTCTTCCTGGCAACGCCCAGACTCGGCCCGCTGTTCTCATCAGACATGTTGAAGCTCTCCTCCACAGACCTGGAATGCAAACACACCACTGGATTAGACAGGGAAATGTAAGCAGAGCCCAATGCTGGAGTGTTGCTGTGTAGTTGCAAGTGAAGAGTCCCACACTGAAGTTTAACAGCACTAATGAGTCCTCACTACTGCTTGCCATTTCTGAATTTCTCTCTCACGTTTGCATGCGTTATGATGAAAGTGAAACCTGCTGTAAGTAGAAGTGGGTGATATACTGTAACAACAGTAAAACAGTAGAAATGTGTCATGAAATTCTAGTCTCTATCGCGGTTACGCTCACTAGACATGAAAGCGTACATTTATAAGCCATACCAGTTTAAACATTCAAGCGATTTCAAACTATTTGAATGCAATGAGACATGAACGAGAGCTACTCTGTACTCTGTCTGAGATTGCACAGAAAGCAGCCGCTAACACAACATCTGAGTACTGAAATCTTTTTGAAATCTTAATTTTTTTTGCTGGTGATCACACTTAAATGGCAAAAAACACAAAAATTTCAGATTGCTCATCACAGTCAGTTATGTCAGTTAAGTGAATGTAAACAGGTCGGCGATCAGTTTGTGTCATTAATGGTAATCAAACAATGAAAGACAGAGAAAAATCACTCGCTGCTCTTGAGTGAATCTCTTGTAAAACTGTATATTTCATTTATACAGTGAGAACTATGCAGATTTTACAGTGAGAACAGATGCAGTTTTATTTTGACATTTTTTTCATTTCTATAATATTTCTTATTTCTGATAGACCTGAAAAACCTAAAGCATTTGTATCTTTGTCCTATTGTGTTTTTATTCATTTTATTTATATTCCTTTCACATTTCTTCCATCTTTATTTGACCCTCTAACTCTAGCACTCTCTATTCTAATTCTATTCTTTAAAAAAAAAAAAAATTGCCCTTTTAGACTTGCACTCTATTCATTTACTAACTGCTTGTTTTCTTTAAAAAAAACTTGCTCTATTATTTTTCTATTCTATCTGTTTTCTTTTTATTTATGAAATTTAAAAAAAAAACAACAACAAGAAAAAACCCTTGCTACGTGTACTGTGTTAAGCTAACTGAGACTTGTTTTAGCACTTGCATATCATTGCTCTCTTGCTGATTTTGATTGCTTCCATTGTCCTCATTTGTAAGTCGCTTTGGATAAAAGCGTCTGCTAAATGACTAAATGTAAATGTATATATATATCTATATATATTTTTTTTTTTTGCTGTGATATCAAAATTGGTGTCATGAATCATGAAATTCCAATTGTATTTTAATATTTTGCAGTGGTAACAACCTTATTTCAGGCAAATATAACTACTGTGACATATTATTGTTAATGTGAAGTCAAATTTGTCAAATGCAGCGTGTGCACCAGTGTGTTGCAATCGCACCATCGAGGGAAGACACCGTTCTCCAAGCTGGTGGTCTGGCTGCGTAACCAGCGCCGCTGGTAGCTACTTGCACAGCTGCTGGTGAGAGAGGAGCCCGGCGATGGAAACGGGGTGATCAACAGGCTGCTTAAAGACGCTGTCAACAGAAGAGAGGAGCAGTGAGTCAGTGTGTTCACATGTCCATCATGCAAGAGCAAAACACTCACACATGGCAAAAATAAAGTACTCTTGCATGACGTGCAAACAGAAGGATGTACTCGGTGCATCATTTCTGAGCCTCTGAACTCTTAAACGCTCTGTTTATTTATTTATTTTGCTACTGTAGCTTTAAAAAGAATAGTTCACCCAAAAATGGAAATTTGCTTCAGTTTGTTTCTTCATCAGATTTGGAGAAATGTAGCATTGCATCAATTGCTCACCAATGGATCCTCTGCAGTGAATGGGTACCGTCAGAATCAGAACACTTCCTCTGGTGAAAAAGTGCATCCCCTGTTGTCCTCACATCAAAATCCACCCATAAATTTATATAGAATTGTTTTGGACTATTTTGACTTGTAAGCGGTGCTTGATCTGTTCATATTTCTCTCCTGATTCAGACAAGATGACTTTTTCATTAGCGGAAACATTATTATGGATTATGGACTCGTATTTCAGCCAGAAAACAAGGGTTTAAAGTCAAAATGTCTTAATGGTTTGTTTCTTACAAACACGCAGCTTTTGGCTTCACAAGATGTTAACTGATGGACTGGAGTGGTGTGGATTATTGTGATGTTTTTATCAGCTGTTTGGACTCTCATTCTGATGGCACCCATTCACTGCAGAGGATCCATTGCTGAGCAACTGATGCAATGCTACATTTCTCCAAAACTGATGAAGAAACAAACTCATCTACATCTTGGATGGCCTGAGGGTGAGGACATTTCAGAAAGTTTTAATTTTTGGGTGAACTGTTGCTTTAAGAAACACCCCATCACATGTGAACTGAGCACTGATGAAGCACTGATAGCATTTAGGTTTTCAGGGTCACCCGAGAGGCCTCGAGAGAGTGATATTCAGAACGAGGTGACACGCTTAAAGAGCTCAATGGAGCTGAAACGTGTGTGTCGACCCTGAATTAGCCTCCTCATATAACTAGTGCAGGCAGGCAACTTTGGGAACCGCTAAATATAAACGTCTGTGCATGTGATGCTGCATTAGCCAGAACGAGAGATCCCAGTTATGCTGCCCAGGTCATCAGGCACTTTCCATTGCACAAGCTTTTCCAGATCTGCTGCATTTTCAGAAAGCTGCACATCTCAGTGGCACAGGGCAGATATTCCTGTGCTGTGAGCTTCAGGACGTCCTGACTTAAGTATCATTTATAATAAGGACATAACAGAAAGAATGACGGCTACATATGAAGTTGTTTGTAATCACAGAGTAATTTAAAGATATTTCTGGGGTGGATTTCTAAGTCAGGTGCCAATCCTTTCATAGTTTTAAACCTTTAATAGTGTTCAATAAGAAAACATCCTGACACCAAGATCATGAGCATACCATTCAGAAAAACCCTTCACATTAACACCAGATATTTCCACATCACTCACGACTGTGTAGGGCCTTATGATTTCTACGACGTGGAAAAAGCAGACTGATTCATAGAATCCAGTAATAAAAATGAAATCTACTGTATAATGTGGAATGTCAAATAATTTGGATGAGTAAATCAAAAGTAGGGCCGCACACTTAATCAATGCCGAAATTGTCTCATGTCTGTGAATATGAAAGCAATAGTTCACCCAAAAATTTTAATTTTGTTATTTACTCACCCTCATGTTGTTCCAAACCATGGTACTATTACATACTATGGAAGTCAATGGCTATCAGCAACTGTTTAGTTACCAACAGTCTTCAAAATATCTTCTTTCATATTCAACAGAAGAAAGAAACTCATACAGGTTTGGAATAACTTGAGGATGAATAAATTCATTTTTGGGTGAACTATCCAAAGCGCAGAAAGCCTGCTATGTAAATGTGAAGTCTGCATGTTGTGCGTGTCTCAGTTTGCTCTACTACACACATACTGAAGCTCACATGATGCTAGTCTCACTATATGAGGACATGAACTTCCTCTCTAGAGCTGCTCTGAGAGTCACTTCACCAGCTTTTCACCAATTCATTTGAGAAAAAATTGTCGTCAGAAACACACTTACTCACTTATTTTAAGGTCCAATTCTCACCATTAACATTAGCTATTAACTATGACTTTTGCCTCACTAAACTCCTAGGAGTCCTAATTTTATTTACAGTTAGTAAGGTGGTTGTTAAGTTTAGGAATGGGGTGGATTAAGGGATCTAAAATATGGTCATGCAGAATAAGACATTGATATGTGCTTTATAAGTACTAATAAACAGCCAATATGTTGGTAATATGCATGCTAATAAGCAACTAGTTAATAGTGAGAATTGGTCCCTAAACTAAAGTGTTACCAGGATCTTCACTAAAACCCGCCAAAATAAAAGTTGTTTAACTTAAAAAGAAATTATGACACACTATATATTTTACATGACAAAATATATTATTATTGTACAGTAAGATATACTTCTCGAAGTAAAACATTAAAACTATGTAATATCACACATTTCTTGGTCCGTTTTAATTTAAACAGTAAACCTCTGTTGTGCAGCACTGTTTGCAAAAAAAATGAATTGTTAAATTTACATTTGATTACATTTAAAAGATTAATAAAACTGTTCAAGTTTTATGCATTAAAATAATTACCACCGTTTTTGACAATAAAACTATTAAATCATAAAACACAAAATCCAGAAAAATTAAAAGATAAAACATTTCATAGTGCACTATTATTGTTAAAATTGTAATACATTGCTAAAGCTTTATGAATTCCATTATTAAAATTAAATTCAACTATTAAAATTGAATGCAAAAAAATAAAAATGGAGAAAACAGATTTCAAAGAGCCCTAAAAATATAAACATTTCTTATTTGTAGCCTAGAAATAAACCTATCGCGTGCAGTAATTGGGTGTTTGAATGTAAATGTGTCCCATATGGCATCTGCATGTGTAAACAGACTCACCGGAGCGGGCGATGCCGCTGTCTCTGTCATCATACAGTCCTCGGCCTGGCATGTCCATGGGGTTACTGTGTCCTGAGAGGACGCAGAGAAAGTCAAGCAGGGACGATTTTAAAAAGTTTGCTTATCTCTACCCACCACCCGTCCAGCCATCTTATCACCACTGTGATCTACCTCCACATCAGCACAGACACATGCACACACAGCAGGCAGGAGAGGGCAAACCGGTGCATTATGGGGGATGGGATAGAAAGAAACCCTGGGCTTGTCAAAGCTAGAGATCACACCAGAACAGATCGACCAGATACACGTCCTAAATGCAGTCACATAAAGCACAAGCAAACTCCTTAGATGCACATGCATAAAACACTAGTGCCACATGCACATACTCGTGCACACACACACGCCAACCTGAAAAGAAAGAGGCACTCTTGATGAGACGGAGAGGGCCTTGCTCTGAGAGCGCCCGGCGCGGGCTGCAGAGCTGAGAGAAACCTGTACGGTATCGCGATCAGGAGAGCAGGATGACAAATGAAGAGAAAGACACACATCCAACTGTTAGTTAAGTACAGGAAGAGACACAGAGATGCTCAAAAGTCTGGAATCATTCATATTTTTTTATGTTTTTTGAAGAAGACTCTTATGTTCACCAAGGCTGCATTTATTTTATCAAAAATACAGTAAAACCGAAATGCACATATTTTCAGCATCATTACTCCAGTCTTTGGTGTCACATGATCCTTCAGAATCATTCTAATATGCCGATTTGCTGCTCATAAAACATTTCTGATTATTATCAATGTTGAAAACAGTTGTGCTACTTCATATTTAAAAAGTCTAGGGCAAGCAGGATTTTTAAAAAATCATCAAGGATGCATTAAATTGATCAACATATATATATATATATATATATATATACTGTATATTATAACACACACACATATATAAATACATGCGTAGAAAATAGTTACTTAAAAAGAGTAATAATATTTCACAATATTACTGTTTTTGATCAAATGAATGCAGCCTTTGTGAGCAGAAGAGACTTCTTTCAAAAACATTTTATAAATCGTAAAAACTCCACACTTTTGAGCAGTAGTGTATCTTAAGCTGTCAGGATGACACAGACAGAGAGATGTATGGCAACACCACACAGAACAAACACACAGTGCGTGTGACTGAATCAATGAAGATTTAATATTCCGGCTCAATTCAATAATCTGTGCAGTCAATTTTGTGGGTGCTGCACACAAACCCAGATATACATGATAGTTAGGTAACACTCACAAAAACATGTGCGGGTCATAGTTCAGCTTAAAACCAAAAATTCCATTTTGCACAAAAAGAAATCAAGCCTATATTTAAGACCATTAGGATTTCTTGTATTGAACTATGACAATTAATCACTTTCTTTCTCATTACTGTAATGTTTCAAGACATTTGGCTGTATAATGAATGACAGCGCCTTAAGCTAACCAGAGGATACAAGTGCTATATTTTGTCTTTTTCTTTAACCCTCTGATGCATGATGTCTACTACAATGGGCAGGTCTTCAAAAGTTTGTGATATTACATCCTTACTCATAATTCTATACCAATGTCCTGTTTTGCTGTATTTATTCATGACAACATAAAATCAAAATGAGTGACGAAAGTGGTGAGGCATCAAGTAGCACTGAAATATTTACTACTACTTGCTTTTGCATTAGCTCTCTAAAGCTACATCATTTTGGTGTAATATAGGAGAAAACAGCTTAATTTCATATTTAAAAAAAATAAATATTCTTCTATGTATTTATTCATAAACAATAAGCTATTTTTCCTATAACATCAAAATACATGATTTTAGGGAGAGAAAACTTCACATTTATATTTTAATTAATTACTTAAAGCATTTTATAATACAACTTATTTATTAAAAATAAATCTAAATAAATAAACATATACTGTACTTATTTATTTAAAACATTAAGCAAATATCTCCTTTCCTTTTCCTTTACAGATTAAAAAAAGCAGCAGATAAAAATGCTTTGCAATGTCTCACTTCATTCCTAGAGGATGTGACAATCCTAGTTTCTTTATACACCGTAAACTAACAAAATATAAAGGAAGAAATATGACCTGGACATGTTCTTAATGAGCCCTTAAAACAAACACAGAATTACAATGTTTAAAACAGCACTGTGACGATTTCATGGAAAACTTGCGCACAATAGAGGAGCACAGACACGGAAGAAAACTTCCGGATCATTAAACATAAAACAGTGTTACAAATGGTTTTGGCAGCTGAAGCTGCAAACGTCGTCCAAGGATCGATTTGGTAACAGAAACTGTATTGAAAGTGTATGTGGAGTAAGTTCAGGCTGAGGTACGGAGGATCTTGCGTTACCTATGCTGCCCAGGAAGCCATTGGCGGCAGTGTTCTGCTCGGGCCGCAGCGCGCCGGAGTCCTGACTGATGAACTCTAAACTGTCCTGCAGTCTGTCAAGTAATCAAAAGGAGCAGTGAGGCAATGGAGCACAGTGAATGTACCGCTGAACGTGTGTGTGTGTGTGTGTGTGTGTGTG
>NW_015542402.1:253699-253910 GCF_001515605.1 Sinocyclocheilus anshuiensis | reverse complement strand
CAGTAAAGGCATTTATAATGTTACAAAATATTTCTATTTCAAATAAATGCTATTCTTTTAAACTTTCTATTCATCAGAGAATTCTGAAAAATAAAGTGTATGATGGTTTCTACCAGAATATGAAGCAGCACAAATGTTTTCAACATTGATGATAATCAGAAATGTTTCTTGAGCAGCAAATCAGCATATTAGAATGATTTCTGAAGATCAT
>NW_015542402.1:253377-253665 GCF_001515605.1 Sinocyclocheilus anshuiensis | reverse complement strand
CAGTCTGTCAAGTAAGCAAAAGGAGCAGTGAGGCAATGGAGCACAGTGAATGTACCGCTGAACGTGTGTGTGTGTGTGTGTGTGTGTGTGTGTGTGTGTGCGGCTTACGTGTTCAGGCTGCCGTAGACGCTGCCGCCCGTTCTCGCTGTAAACACTTTACTGAGCATCAGCTGCGGAGGAGATCTGGGAACAAACACACACACACATCTGATCAGCACAGGCTGCTCATCACACACACCATCAGTTTGACATCCGTACGCTCTCTCCTTATCTGGTGGATCTTCAGCG
>NW_015542402.1:234317-252888 GCF_001515605.1 Sinocyclocheilus anshuiensis | reverse complement strand
AGCATCAGCTGCGGAGGAGATCTGGGAACAAACACACACACACATCTGATCAGCACAGGCTGCTCATCACACACACCATCAGTTTGACATCCGTACGCTCTCACCTTATCTGGTGGATCTTCAGCGTTGAGCCTTTGTAGCTCATGGCCACCGAGCCGAACATCATTTCTCCGAGCATGTTAGCGTCTGATGAGCACCGTGAGGAGCCCTGACACAAAGAAAGAAGGAGCAAAGCACACAGGATTGAATCTACAGGAGCAGCACACAGGGGTGTGTTATATATATCTTCTACAATAATACTGTAATTGTTGTTTTAACGATGTGAGAGCTGCTTTTGTTGAGCGTGTCACTCAGTTTGCTCAAACCAAACAAAAGCACGCCTTGAGAGCATGCTTTCATTGCCTGATAGACCAGTAGAATGCAGTTAGAATGACCTGAATTTCAAGATATGAGGGTAAAAAAAGCTCTGTAGGAGTTATCTTATATTTCTATATGATATAGTTTAGCAATACCACAGTTGTTTTTTCCCCGAATATTATCATTATCACATATGGTATTGATTTTATGCAGCAGTTCAATAAACATCAAGTTAATATTAAGTGATTTGTATTTTAGACACACTATTGTCAGTCTGTTTTCACTAATGAAAACCGCTGAGTGTCTCTGAGCAACACAGCGATTCGTTACTGAATGTATCCACGTTTTTGAATGAATCAGTGATTCAATGATCCATTTATAACGAGAGTCACTCGCTTAGTCCCCAAATGAAGCAGCAATTTAAATGAATAGGTTGAATTAGGGATGCGCAACATGGCAAAAAAAATTTGGTTTTTTTTTCAGAATGCTTGACTGTTTCTCGATTTTTATTTATTTATTTTTTAACTAGTCAATTTGTTCATTTCTCTTAACTGTTATCATTATCATGTTGTCAATGTGTCTAATTCTAACTTTTGGTATTATGTCTATTCAAAATTGTGATTTCTCAATTTATAAAAAACTAAATCGTTGCAAAACATTAAATTCAAATTAATCGATAAAATCAGAAAAATCTCTCAGTCCTACGTTGAATAAATGACTCAATGACTCACTCATTAAAACAGTGAACTGCCGCCACCTACTAACAGTTTTAGTTTCATATTTAATATATTTTAATATAAAAAAAATTTAAAACACTAATCTCAAAGCATTTTTTGCTGTGTAAATAGATCTAAATGCGTCTGTAGAGCAAAAATGGATTTTGTTGATACTGATTTTATTTGATTGGTCAACTCTCATTATTCGAATGGAATTTATTGGTTAAAATATAAGAATCTGGCATACAAGATGATGCATACATCTAATAACGTTAGGGGAAAAAATGCATTCAATTAAAGGTGGCAAATGTCGGCCCTTAACGAAACACTGACCACTGCAAAGAACATGAAGAGAGAGAGTGAAGGCTTGTGACGGGACTCACCTGGAAGCGGTTTTGTTCTTTGGGCTCGGAGGCGCAGGACGAGCTGCTGTCCAGAGAACTGGAGCTGCCGCCTGTAGGCCTCAGCTGACAACACTTCCCAAACATCTTCGCCTGTGCCTCTCCACACACCCTCTGCAAACAACACACGGACAAACTCAATAACCCAGCGAGACGCTCATGAGAGCAGTCACTAAACCCGAGAAACACACTGGTTCATCAAGACCCACGTTCTGCAAAAAAGACACTTGAGGTATATGTTTGTCTGGAGCGTGAATGCAGAAGAATTCTTAAACAGTTAATGGTGAATCAATTGCCACTGATCATTTTTTTAAAAGGAGTGAGGGGAGAGTCTGAACTGAATAATGAGACACTACCGCAAAGCAAATAAACATGCCAAAACAAACAGCGAGACCAGTTTAATATGAATCATGATCAGATGTCTCTTGCGTATGAGTCGGTTCTTTAAATGAATCATTCAAGACGACTCTCAAACGCAGCTGAATCAGTCCGATTATTAAAACAGACCTTTATTTTAGTTCAGAGATTTCTGTCCTTCCACTGAAAGTCCATGCAACCAAAACTAACGCTTTAATAAGTTCATAATCACTTATAACACGTTATCCACATAAATGGAGCCTTTTTATCCAAATCTTGTGAATAAAAGCCTAAATGAGATCTGTTCATCATATAAAGTGATCGTGCCTTGCATATAAATATTGATCAACACACGTCAAATATAAGCTGGCTTGACGCACGAGTGGTTTGCTCACAAGCGTCACTAAAGTACGTTCGAGCTTCTGTTTACCATATTTGATGTGTGTCAATGTCTATGTGAATGAAATCTGGTCATCATGTGTCTCTACAGTAGACTTGGATTAAACTGCTTGATTCATATGGATTGCTTTTACAATGTCTTTATGAACATTTTGAAGCTTTAAAAGTTTTGTTTGCATGGACTTAACGGAGGGACATGAATCTCTAAACAGCCAAGTGTATTCTTAAACACAGATGAGGAAAAAGCCCGAGTTAATGAGTGTTTTGGCTGTGCATGCCAGGCTCAGTGTCTCTAATGGCTCATGCTGAGTCTCGTCCTGCTCTGTGAAGAGCACAAAGGAACTCGAGCATGTGAGACTGTCATATGACTTCCTTAACAACTCGTGAGCAGGTCTGTTTGCTTACTCGCTCTCTTCTGCTCCTGGTCAATGACTCTCTGTCTCTCTCTCTTTAGTGAAACAATATCCTCTGCCAAAAGTGTCATGTGATTGCCGCCGCAGCTCGGCTCCAGATCAGCAATCTCCAGAGCCTCACCAGAACACATTAGACAGGCTGTTTATTATTCATCTGGCTGCACAGCAAACCAACAGCAGCTTGAACCTGCAGTATACTTCAATGAACATGCAGCGGATTTTAAAGAGCATGTTTTACTTTTATGAGGCTTTTTTTTTAGCTCTGCTCACAAACACTAGACTATGGAAATAACTTTTACTGAACCTTCTGATCATACTGCAAAAAAAGTGCTGCTCTTCCTCAGCATTTTTGTGTTGTTTTCAGTGCAAATGTCTCTAAAGATTCTTAAATCAAGATATATTTATATAAAGTCTTGTTTTCTGAGAAACTGGTTATGAGTTTATGATCAAAACAAGAACAAATATCTGCCAATGGGCTCAAAAAAATCTATTTAATTCAAAGGGAAAACAAGTTTTCATTCCCTACTGACAGACATTTGTTCTTGCTTTAAGCATAAACTCCATTTTGTTCAATTTCTCAGAAAACAAGATTTCATTTGCATCAAGTAAATGTGTGAGTTAATGCTGTTTTTTTACAGTGCATGCAACATTTAATGGCTTGGCTTTATGAATTTAAGACTTTCTGCTCTGATTTAAGACATTTTAAGGCCTGAATTTGTGGAAGACTGAATTAAGACTAAGATCCGCAGAAACCCTGTTTAGTGCACAAAACATTTTGAAACGGTCATCAATTTTGCAACATCAACACTCTTCATGAACTGAATTACTTTGAGGTTCATGTGTTCTTTTATCTCATCACATTCAATCCAGACTGTTTGTTCTGCCAAGAGGAAACACAGATCAGAATTCCCTTTACATTTCACATCAGTCAGATGACAACATCAGGTGTGGAAAAAGTTGGTTTTTGGGTGAACCGGCTTTTGCACTGCACCCGCAGCCTCATGACATCTAATGACAAACAACTAGCAGACGTGACAGAGAGCTCGACACGCCTTCAGTCATGTGAATGTGAAAGAATGCTTACACACTCAGAGTCAGCTGATGCTATTATTACTGGAGATGAGGCCTCTGGTTCTCACACCACTCACCGTGACCGGGGCATCTTCCATGCTTCTCTTTCTGGCATCCGAGTCGAAAAGGACGTTCCTGCCGCGCCGCTCACAGTCCTGGTAGACGATGAGACGGATCTGGCTGGGGTCCAGCTCCGGTGACGACCAGCTAACAGACACAGACAAGAACATGAGCACCACAAACACACTGACTCTTAACTAACAAGCTTCCTTCGGCGGCGATGGTTTGGGCCACTCAACCAACAATGCGAGTAAATCTTCACTGGGCGACTAAATGATGTCTATCGTTAGCCATTGGCTAATACATTTTTAGATTTTACTTACCGAGGCTTACTTTAATTTTACTTTTAAGTGTAAGTTTAGCACAGATATATTTTCACTCTGACTGAGTGCTTCAGAGTTTCACTCGGTGCTATTTTTCAGTTCATCTCAATGGATGCGCAGCGCACCTGTATTTGGCGCACCGTAAACTCTAGTGTGAAGGAGCACGACTCGCTGTCGCTGTGCTGATAGCACTGTTTCTCACACACACAAGCAAAGAGAGAGAGAGAGTGAGAGAGAGAGAGAGAGAGAGAGAGAGAAAGTCTTACATACTATGCAGAATTGACACGCCACATGTAAACCATATTCGTTTTGGAATTCTTCCGCTTTTAAGAACAAGCAGAAGATATGATTTCTCCGGTAGTGGGCGGAGCTAATGCACAAACGGCATTCTCATTGGCTGGCGCTCCCCTATTATCGTCCCTGTTTTGATTTCAGCAAATCAGTTCGAGTGAACGCAGACAGCGTGATTAATATTCATGAACCCAGCAGCATATCAATCCTTAGTGTGTTTTATATTGTTATTAGTAGTAGAAATCGTAGTTGTATTATTATTATCTTTTCAGTATTATTGTTTTCTTACAGAAACACTGAATGACCAACATCAGCCCCTTTCACACAGTAATACCAGTAATTATCGGAACGACTTTACCTGTTGTGTTTGTAAACATGGAGAGGTAAATGCGGTCAGTGTTTTTGTTGATGATTTCATTTTTGTGTCAACCGTTCACATTCATGCAGCTGATTCTGGCCCAGAGACATCGTATTAGACGACTTTAGACATTTTTTTGACTTGCGCAGAGTAAATGCGTTACCTGCATCAGAATGTTATGTTATGTTATTCATACCGGTAATCTTGTGCTGCGTTCACACTAGTGGCTGGCCGATATTTGTAAGATAAGTTTTTCCTGTTTGGCCGATGCGTTCGAGGCAGGACTTTTATTTTGACGGCGCTGAGAACGGCAGCGTCTGCAAAACGGATCGGCTCGAAAACGGAAAGTGAGACTGATCGGCCGATAACCGATCCGGGCCGATCATGAGGAAAATCGGCCGATTCCGATCCCTGGCCGATCAATCGGTGCATCTCTAATTATAACGATTGCTTTTATATTATTAGTAATATAAAAGCAAACATTATAATACTGTCTCGTTTGCCGTCAGCATTCAGCAAATATGCATTTAAATAATTTGAACAAATTTTTGAATGTCTATTAATGAACATTTAATTTCACAAACCTTGCAAACTTAGTCAAATCTAGTTGAGATCTTGTGAAGTGTGCATTTGTATCCTGCATGATCACGTATGCTCTGCGTGACGGTCGGTCTGTGCGAATTGAATGCGGACAGGAAGAGAGTTCAGCTTCACTGGAGATGCGTGATTGACAAAATTTAAACTCGTGATTTCAAATTATGCTGCGCTTTATCCATTTGCCCACTTTCATATTCATGTCATTTTCACTGTGTGCTGTATGTAAAATGACTGTTACCTTGGCTTTATTTGAAAAAATATGATTCTCAATGCACACAAACTTCCCAGATTACTTAGTGCCCTGTTGGTTACAATGTTGACGTTTTGTTAAATATTAATTTATTGGTGAAAAATACATTGTCATCTAAAGTATATGTATGTTTATTTTACACATTTATTTTTAAATCCATTTTCAAAAGATTTCAAATTTCTTAAATATTAAAATAAATAAAATTATATCGGCTTTATATCAGCCACCATGCTTCCCAAGATATCGGCATCGGCTGTCAAAAAAACAATATCGGTCGACCACTAGTTCACACAGAGCACATTACCGGTAATTTACTGGTAATGTTACAACTTCTCATACCGGTAAATTGCCAGAAGGAATTTACCTGTATTTTTTTAAAAGGTCCTGTTCACACATGATCTCTTAACATTAATTTACCAGTAAAGACACCACCAAGTTCAGTTAAAATGACAAATATGCATTCATACATGGTTACCAAGTTTTAATTCTAATAACTAAAGTTCTATTAGGGCTGCACAGTTAATCGAAAGCGATTGTCATGCGCATCTTGTCAGTAAAGCCGGTTCTGTGATTAGTAGTAAATCTCCATCACCTGCTTTCAGATGGAGCAGCATTTACTAGAGCCGTAGTTCACTGACAAGCTACGCAAACAGCTTTCATAATTGCAGAACGATTTCTTCGATTTCATAATCGCGCGATTAAATCGTCTGCGATTATGAACACGATTTTGCGTAGCTTGTCAGTGAACTACGGCTCTGTGTAGTAAATGCTGCTTCATCTGAAAGCACGTGAAAATACCACATTTAATGACATGTTTTTACTCCAAACTCACTTCATTCAACGTCAGTCGAGTGTTTGAAATAAATCCTTCTGTGAGATGATGTGGCTTCTAACATAGAATAAGGCACGCAACATATTTCATAATATTCTAAGCAGTGATAAAGTGAGTGAGTGACGTGACATGTGGCCAAGTATGGTGACCCATACTCGGAATTAGTGCTCTGCATTTACCGATCCAAAGTGCACACACACAGCAGTGAACACACACACACACCGTGAACACACACCCGGAGCAGTGGCTATAAAGGCTATGTCGATTAGCATTGCATTATTATATACTTTATTATAATAAAAATTATAATAAGACGAACTCAGATAAACCATATATTGTCGTAGTCGTGTGTTTATTAGTCACGCTGAATTAATGAAAGCAGTTAATTCTTCAGCAACCGCTATAGGGATTTCCTGGGTTTCTTCTGCGAGGCGTATTTGGAGTTTCAGCGCGAGAGCGCCCTCTGGCCTTCGGATTAAGATTTACTGCTGATCACAGAACCGTGCTTCCCTGAAAGATACACGACAATCGCAGCTTCTGCCTAATTGCGATTTATCGCCTTTGCGATTTAATTTCGATTAATCGTGCAGCCCTAAGTTCTATCATTAAATAATGCTTGACTGACTGAGAGTGTACTTTCCGATATTTAAAAAGCTGTGCCATTTTACAAAGTTAAGCTTAAGTTAAGATTAAATATATATATAAATAATATATCAGTCTGACCAGTAAACTAAAAAAAATTCTAGCCAATGGCGATTCTATTGCCAAGGTGTGTGTAGAAGGTTGCCGCTGCCACTCATCTAACCAGGAGCCTTGAGCGGATAGGGAGGGATTTTGAGCGGGATGAAGGCAGCGAGGGCAGGAATGGCATGGACACAATTTATTTCTGTGCTCTGCGTCAAGGCAGGTGAAGAAAGGCCCAAAGCGCGCAGCTGTTTACTCGTCACATTCCTGACGACTGGACTCATTCGCCATCCAGACACGGAGCACATCATCCGCTTTATCAGGAATCGAGACAAACAAGCTGTGCACAAAGACAACATGACGCACAACCACCCCCTTCAAAACAATCAAACTCAATCAACCATAATCCTCACAGCTGATCTGAAGAAAACCTCACTCTACTTTCAACCCAGTGCTAAGATGAAACGAGACAATGCCAATATCTTACAGACCAAGGCGGTCAATGGAAGATATACACAATATCACACATTTAAATAATACATCCACAGCATTGATGCAAAAAAACTTTTTATTTTACATTACTAAAATAATTGGAAATTTGAAAAAATAGGCTAATCAATTTGAAATTGATAAATCTGTTAAAATCAAATTGAAACTTTAGAAGGAGGCTTCAATGATATTGTTCTGTAATCCTATAGTGGTATGTTTTTCTCAAATAAATTATTAAAACCATATGAATTAAGTGAAAACTGCACTCAACACTGTGTCAGTAATTTAAATATTACCAGTAATACATTCTCAAAGACTGGTTACTTAGCTTGCAGTAATTATACACACTACTTAGTAGATGTACACAAAAAACATCATCCAACACTGATAAGTCTAGTAGATTAATGGTCAATTAACAGTCAATATTTAGCATTTTTTTAATTATCTGTATTGGTCGATAAGTAATGGAGGTGGGACTTTTATTTTGTCCAGAACAGGAGCATTCTCCGTCTTTATTCGTTAAAGTCTTTATTTAACGTTTCAGAATAAATGCTGTTCTTTTTAAAGGGGTCATATGATGTTGCTAAAAATAACATTATTTGGTGTATTTGGTGTAATGAAATGTGTTTATGTGGTTTAAGGTTCAAAAAACATATTTTCCACATACTGTACATTATTGTTTCTCCTCTATGCCCCGCCTTTCTGAAACGCGTCGATTTTTACAAAGCTCATCTGAAAAGCGAGGTGTGGTGTGATTGGCCAGCTATTCAGTGCATTGTGATTGCCTAAAATGGCTCGCAAACAGCGAGGATGAATACCTCAAGCGTGTGACGGAAATGTTACGCCCCAACTATACTGTGATGCCCTGTTCGGCCGGAGCGACGAGACAAAAACATTAAAACTCATTATAAACAAGGCATTTGTTGCATCCAGTGGGGACAAACATAATTATGGATTATAATGACTTATACGGTCTTTTTACGCGTTGCATCGTGCCGCGTAAAAATAAAACCATTTGTGATCGGAGAAATGACCAAGCGCTATTCTACACTGCTCAAAACTTGCGTTTGAATCGTCAGTTGCAGATAATCATTCGGCTGTCGATATGGTGCACAGGTTAAAAAAAAAAAAAAAAAAAAAGGAAAAATTGAAATCGCATCATATGACCCCTTTAACTTTTTATTCATCAAAGAATCCTGAAAAATGTATCGCAGATTCCAAAAAAAATTAAGCAGCACAACTGTTTTGAACATTGATAATAAACCAGCATATTAGAATGATTTCTGAAGGATCATGTGACACTGAAGACTGGAGTAATTGGATTGGATAAACTTTATTAATCACCAAGGGAAATGTATACGTCACTGCAGCACATACCACACAAATTATATAATAAATGAATAAGAAAAATCAAAACATTCACAACAATTTGTTTTTTAAGAAATTCCACAAGGTATTATAAGTATTGTAAACAATATACACTATAATAGACACTATAATGCAATCTATTGTCTTATGTCGCACTGATTAGCTATACAGTCTAATAGAAGTTGGTAAAAAATACTTCTTAAAACGCTCCCGATGACAGCAAGGCTGATTTAATCTTGGGCTAAATTAACTCATAAGGGCTTGGACTGCTTCATGAAGAAAGTGACAATCATGATTCTTCATAGAAACCAGTTTCTCAATCATTCTATCCTGCGCTGATGAAAACTCAGCTTTGCATTACAGAAATAAATTAGATTTATAAAATATTTTAAAATAGAAAACCATTATTTGAAATCGTAATAATATTTCAAAACATTACTGTTTTTTCTCTATATTTTTCTCTATTTTTCGATCCCAAACTTTTGAATGGCAGTGTATATATATTGACCACCCTACTTTCTAATATATCAGCATCAGCCAAAAAAACAAAAAACAACTACATTTAAAATTAGTAATTACTAACGCTAAAATAAAAATTTTTTTAAAAAGAATTTCCCCAACAGTAATGAGAGTTACAGTAGGCAACTGATATTTTTAGGGGGAGACAGGTAACATAGCGGGTGACAAGATCTAGACTATTATCTTCACGGTGATCCTGTATGCACTGCTCCAAAATGAGAACGAGTCCTTAAGCTGCTGACCGTAATCTGCTGGACGTTACATAAGACCTGATCATCATTACGGCTCGAACACAACCGACAGCAAAACCTCACTCACAAGGCAACACAAACGCCGCCACGCTGTTACTACAGCAGCCACACGCACCGACTGCAAAGCCACAGAGAAGCAGAAAGCAAGCGGTCATCAGGTACCTGGGCATCGGAGCATTTGCACCCGTGCGCGTTCCCATCCTCCCCAGCCCGCGGCTCGCTCTTCCTCAGCACAGAGCGCTGCTAAGAATAGCAATGAACTAAATTCACAAAACAACATGAGACTGTCAGGTGACCTCCATGTCGAGCTGGACAGCGCCGGACAAAGACATGAAGACGCGCCGCTGGACGCGGTGAAACTGAAGAAACTGTGATGTGGGCATAGAGAGGCTAGCCCCCTTCGGACTCCCTGTGAGCAGAGGTCAGCGTCTGAACGTGTTGGGAGCGAGCGGCCTTTACATAAAGAATCCATCCAGACCGTGACGCACTTCTTGTCCACTAGCTGGGGTCGTATTTGAATGCATGCGGTGGGAATGTTTCCAGGCCACATTCCTGTCAGCTCGCTCAAGCAGAGCCTACTGGAGTCCAGCGAGGACAATAATAGCTCAAGCTCTGTGAATGCGCACAGCTGCTGGTCAACAGCACATCAACTTACAGCATCCGTCACTAAACCAGCCTTACAACACACACACACTTCATTTTCTGCAGTGATCGAATCCATCGAAAGCCAGAAATGTTAGTCAAGTGTAAAATTAAGACTGACACCACGTTCAGCTCATAAGTAGGAATATAACGATTCACTCAACTCAAGATGTGATACGATTCACGACACTGATTTCACGATACAATTTTTAACAAAATGAGATTTAAGACAATTTATAAATGAAAACGTGTACTTTTATTATTTCTCAGACAAAATGCTGCACATTTCTTTGTGAAATTAAAATGTCAAATAACAAAACTAAATTGAAATTGTAAAACAAAATCACAAATCAAAAATAATACAAATCTCTTCATGTAAACAAACTAAGGCTTTGCCTGTGCTCTTTCCATTTATAATCAGAGGCAACCACTGGATTTTACAAAGCTGCTTTTTAATTTTTCTTTTTTTTTGCCGTTTTCATTACATCCCTACTCATAAGATGCAACTAACAATCATTTTTCACTTATAAATACTTTCAGTGACCGAATACCCAATAGTGGATTTTGCAGATGAAGTCATCTGTCCATCTGTCCGCACTGAAACGCATCACAACAACAGCAAAAAGATGATGTTTAAGACCAAATCCTTTGAAGTGAGATTTCACTGGGAGCACGATCATTCCAATGCAGCATTACAGGACAAGCGGCCATGTGCATCATTTGAAAAGCCCCTCATGCAGACCATCTACAACACGACCGCTAAATCTGACTGTGCAAGACCCAGCTTTAGTCCTGAACTCTCACAGTCCTATGAGTCCTGGCCGGCACAACATACAACACCACAGTCCACACTCACATGCTGTACAGTTCAAGAATGAGACATCAGTGAAGCACATCATCATGAATCACTCACTGAGTTATCGTCTCATCTCAAACTCTCTCTACTTGTCACGAGCACACAGAAACAGACGCTTGATGAAAGCAGCAATACTTCAGTCACAGGCAGCTGAGTGCACAAACATAAACCAAGAGCCCTATGATTTCAGCGATGCAGAAAACGCAGACAGAATCACGGAATTCAGTCATAAAAATGTAATTTACTGTATAGCACATAATTTGGCAAATGTTGGATGAATAGTAGGGCTGTTCACAATATGAACTATTGTCTGTGAATATTGAAGCACAGAAAGACTGCTGTAAATCTGAAGTCTGCCCTGCAAGTCTCAGTTTGCTCTGCTACACACACATACTGAAGCTTGTATGCGTCTCAATATATGCAGGGCAATAATATTGTTTAATAGATTATTGAACACTTAAAGGGGTCATATGATGTTGCTAAAAAGAACATTATTTGGTGTATTTGGTGTAATGAAATGTGTTTATGCGACGTGTTTATGAAACACGTCGATTTTTACAAAGCTCATCAGTCTGAAAAGCGAGGTGTGCTCTGATTGGCCAGCTATCCAGTGCGTTGTGATTGGCCGAATACCTCAAGCGTGTGACGGAAATGTTACTGTGATGCCGTCTCCCGGCCGGAGCGATGAGACAAAAACATTAAAAGCCATTATAAACGAGGCATTTGTTGCATCCAGTGAGGACATAATTACGGATTATAGTGACTTATACTGTCTTTTTACGTGTTGCATCGCGCCGCGTAAACATAAAACCATGTCTGCATTTGTGATCGGAGAAATGACAAACAACAAGCGCTATTCTACACTGCTCAAAACTCGCGTTTGAATCGTCAGTGGCAAATCCTTTAAATATGAAAACGCACTTACAGTCTGTGAGTCAGAACAGCCGGCACTGTAGTCTCCTCTCCCAGGATCAGGACACAGTCCTCCATAAAATGTGCTGCACACATCTGAATATTTGGGTTAAACTGTTCTGGAACAGTGTTGTAAATACAACTTAACCACTGATTTCTAGTCGTGTCCTCTTTTGGAAGACCAAACAAAGTAGTTTCGCTTTCACAACGAAACACACAGCGTCACACACGGCGGGCTAGAGTGAGCAGCGGCCGGTGGGCTTGAGAACGGCACAGCCGGCAGATTCGACGAAGGAGCGTCCGGCGGGCTAAGAACGAGCCGTTTTAGGTAGGCGTGGCTGACTCTTAACTTTTATACAAAATATATCTTTGGATTTGAGACTTCAGTCTTTGCAACTTTACAGATCTTCTTTATGCACCAAGAGCTTGTAACACTCCAAAGAGAAAGGAAAAGTTGAAATCGCATCATATGACCCCTTTAACATTTTAAGAATACAATTGACTAGACTTCCTTTTTGATTATAATAATTTAATTAAACCACTGAAATTAGATAAAAAAATAAAATAAAACAAATTCATAGGACCCTAGATAAACCGTAATCAATTAACTGATTTAAAAAAAAAACAACAACATTACTTTGCTGATTAATTGCTGCAGTTAGTACAGTTGCATGGGAAACACCATATTTGCTTCCAAAAGCGTGTCTGGTGTGTGTAGAGATGGCGGGAGGTCTCCGGGTCTGGCTGAAGGTAAGCACTGGCAGAGCACACAAAGCTTTCAGGCTCAATCAAGAACGATCTGTCCTGCCAAAGAACCAGAAATGTGAGCAGCCCTTTGGTTCTTCTGAGCGGGGTCACCCATGTAGCTGCCCTCTCTGCTATCTACGGGCTCTTTACACACGATGGGCCAACAAAACCACAGAGAGAACATCATTTCACCAAGTTTAATGTAATTAAATTAAATTAATGTTTCACATATTAACTGAATGAAGTGTTCATATTCATCTGGATGAAGATTCTGCCTGTAGCGACCTCAAATGAAAGCGGGGAGACAAACAAACACACACGAGGAGACAGTGGTGTGGAGAAGATATAATCCAGGACGAGAGGTCAGAAGGTCACTGCACACACTCAAATACTACGGTACGTTCAGCTGCTGTCCTGATCTTACGGCATTCAATGATAACACTGCTGTCTGTATGAACAGTCACTTGTCCTAACATAACTTTAAAGGGATAGTTCACCCAAAAATTAAAATGACCCATGATTTACTCACCCTCAAGCCATCCTAGGTGTATATGACTTTCTTCGTTAGGACGAATACAATCGGAGTTATAATTAAAAATGTCCTGGCTCTTCCAAGCTTTATACTGGCAGTGAATGGGTGTTAATATTCAATAGTCCAATAGAAGTCCAATAAACTGTGCCAATACATCATAAAAAGTGCTCCACACAGCTCCAGGGGTTAATAAAAGCCTCCTGAAGCGAATCGATGCATTTTGGTAAGAATAATATCCATATTTAAAACTTTATAAACCGTAATCTCTAGCTTCCGCTAACTGTTGTATGCGCGATTTTATTTGTAATGGAGAGGAACCTGTGGGGCATGTTTCTGTCAACCTAACGATGTCTATCATACCCTCCTTTACCTTGTTTTTTCGTGAATTTGTACTTAAAGTAGAAAGACAGAAAACTTGTGCTCCTCTTTGTCAAAGTAGACACCATTTCATGCTGTCCTGATTTACAATTGTGTTCATCAATTCTTCCATTTTAAATTGTTCACTTTTATTTCCATGTTAGTAAGCGTGTCTTATGATGTTGATAATTTCCCTGTCTCGTAATATAAAAGAATACCACTGTGGTTCTCAAACAGGGGTCCGGGACCCACTAGGGGCCACAAGATTACTTAAAATTATCGAAAAAAAGACAAAACAAGGTTTAAAATAAGCAAAAGAAGCTAAAAAATCAAGAAGTATGCTGAAATAATATTTCTTATTTTAATTCGATCCCTTAACAACTATCATTATTATTTCAATTAATTGAATTCAATCTATTTAATTTAATTAATTTTTATCTTGGACAACCTTGATATACTGCATGTGGGAATTGTAAAAGTGTGAATTGTAGATAGGGAAAGGTCATGGAAATCAATACAAAAAGTCATCAAAATTTTTATGATAAATATCATATTCTATAATATTTTATATTTTGATTGGGAGTAAAATACTACATTTAAAAAAATAAACAAACTGAAAATATTCTATAATATTTTATCAAGTAGAAATGGCTACTTGTGAGAAAAATACTAAATAAAAAAAATTAAACAAACTGAATATCATATTCTATATTTTATCAAGTAGAAATGGCTAGTTGAGTAAAAACTAGAGATGCACCGATCGATCGGCCAGGGATTGGAATCGGCCGATTTTCCTCATGATCGGTGATCGGTCGGTCAGTCTCACTTCTTTCTGATTTCGAGCCGACCCGTTACAAGCGGCACATGCAATAACGTCAGCCGCGCATTCTCGCACTCATCTCTCCGACGACCCCTTCTCTCTCACACACGTCTCACTCGCTCCGGTTAAATAGTGCTTGTATTGTGCATTATCAGGGGCGTAGCCATCATTTCTTTTTCTCTAATTTCTAGCTTTTAATTGGCGTAGAAATCGTATAACCAATAATAATGATTTGTTTATATACTACAAACACTTTGCCCGAAAAAGTGCGGGGGACGAATTTACGTGATATTAAAAGTGAGGGGGACACGTCCCCCGCGTAATCTACGCCCCTGCGCATTATTATAGTAATTCCCGCAGGTTTCATGCTTACACCAAAAGCGCACGCACCAGAACTGATCTATATTAGTGGAGCGCACAAGAAAATAACACTGGATGTGTTATTTTACATTTGATTACTTTCATTTCTGTAGTATTTCCTACCTGAATAAAAACTTACTTAACCTGAAAAACTTAGTTTCATAGCTCTCTTTCTTCTATTGCATTTATTTGTGCTGTTATTTGCCTTTTTTTTCTTATTTTATTACTGAATTTTACTTGTGTTTTTTTATGAAAATAAAACTTTGCATTGAAGAAAAGCAGATTTTTGTTTGTATATGCTGTCAATTACAGTTCTTAGAAAGAAAATCGGAATCGGCAAAAATCGGTATCGGCAGATCACACTAACGAAAAATCGGAATCGGCCAAGAAAATTGCAATCGGTGCATCTCTAGTAAAAACATTTAAAAAATAAATACAAACTACAAAAGTCAATATATTCATTGGTAATTAAAGTCTAAAACATGCAGAACATTGAGTTACTGTAATTATGGAATTTAATAATTTCATATTGCCATTTGTAGTTTCCAAGAATAATAAGTCTGAAAATAAGCAGCTTTGTCATTACAAGCAGAAGTATCAGAAATAACCAGTAGCCTTGGAGTCAAAAAAGGTTATGAACTGCTGGTTTATCGTCTTTCCTCGATGACTTCAGGATCATTTAAAGATGAAAAATAAGACAATGTCAGTGTGCAACAGAAATGAATCCCACGCCAAAGGCAGATTTCAGTGCTTTAGTCTGATCCTGCAACAGCAGCAGCACACACACAGTCCGATAGCAGGAATGTGATGCTTATTACGTGCATCTGCGTCCCCGTGTGACTTGCACGTTTCAGGCAGACGAACTCAATGCACGCCAGAGACTTAGCAGCAGCTTTTTTCATCGCCAACAGAAAATTCTGAGTACATTTAGAGAACGAAAGAAACATTCTAGGACTCTAGGCTAGTCAGATCCGGTGACATAAACCAACAAAGGGTCGTCAGGCAGCGTCGACTGAAGCTAACTAACGTTAGCATGAGGCTAAACATTCAGGCTACCGATGGAGATAACCGTACGTAGCCATAAACACACACATGACTCCAAGCTACATATATGTACATATCAACAGCACCTCAGCAGACTACTTCATATTGATTGAGGAGAATCTGTTATGTTACTGCTCTCCGGAAGCTGGAGAAGAAAAGCTCGACACGTACCTGAACACCGCGTCCTCTTTGCTGCATTTCGCGGGCGGTGAGAACGCGTTTCTTTTGTTGAAGAGTTTATGAAATAACGTGGGGGCCATAATGGACCCACAACTTTGACGGAAAAAAATCCTTGTTTGTGTTTAATTCTCGAGCCACACTCGACTCCCGCAGACGGACTCCATTTGTGGGCCAGTCATATGACTGCCGTTAGTCACACGAGCTGCTTGGCAACGCCACTGCTCTCTGATTGGTCGAGTATTCGCTGCGCTCCCTCCGCTTTCCTGATTGGCTGATATTTTGGTTCATAGACCACGTGGTCATAATGGCTGTGTTGATGTTTTGGGAGCTGTATTTCACGGGCATTTCGTTCTGTTTATGCTCGACGATACACAAAAACATTAAAAGAAAGATCAACTGCACAATAAAAATGTTCTTTATTCGTCTTTTAGTATTTATACATCTTTTACCTAAACATCTCATTTAAATAATTTAATTTGTAAAGCTCTCTTTCCATTTAAAACCTATATTTGGCATGTAAACATCTATTCCACAATCACTGCAAGGCATTGTTGCTTTCTCATTTTGATGACTCTGCATTCAAATCATCAGTTAAGTTCTTCTTGATCAGTATATTATTCAGCTCTTGTGTTTGTTTGAACGGTCTCACTCCAGTGCGCACGTATTCATCCATCTTGAGCTCTTAAAAACACTGCATGGCCATTAAACTCACATACAAATATTTGTATTATATTTAAGCACGTGTTGACTGCCCTCTGCTGGTCAGAGGTGATGATCCCGTAATCTGGGTTTCTTAACTTGTGAGAAAAGGGTATAGATCAGCTTGTTTGGACTGAAGTCCTCTCAGACAGAGGTTATCTAGAAAGAACACAAATGCACACAAAAGGAACATGAATTCCATTTAGATTTTTAAAATGTCAATACGGGGAAATGAGAAAAGAAAATTACCGGTTTGGCAGGAAACTTAAATGAGCGTGTTTGTTTCAGTCTCTGGAAAAAGGCTTCTCTCTCACGCTCATTTGCAAAGTCAAAAAACGTCACAGGCCATGAGGAAATGTCTCTGGGTTCCACCGACACACTTCCGCTTGCTTGAACCAGCTTTACTCCAGAGTCCTGGTGGTCTGTTTTACCACGTTTATGGCTCGATACATTTCGAATGCTCACAATATCGCTGAACGTCACTTTTCTGCATTTTATTGGTTTTTCCTTTTCTGCAAAACACTGAAAAGGAAGGGTTTTCTCATTATCCTGTTGATGTTCTGCTGTATGTACAGACACAGTGACCAGCCAGACTCTGTGATATCATCAGGAGCATTACTCATTTCTAGTAGAATGCAAGAGGGAAGCAATTAGTCACACAGACATGAATGTGACCATACATAGGCATAATATGAAAGACGTAATACAGTATTAATCACCTTTTTCACAACAGGGGAAAGAACTACAACCCTAGTATTCACAGGCGTTCTCTCATTAGCTGATTTTAACACACATCCTGTAAACAGCGGAAACAGAGCTTTATTTCATTAAAAAAAAAAAGAAAGGGAAAAAAAGTCATGCCGTCTACTGTATTTAAAACTTCCATGGAGTGAAACTCAAGTACCTGATGCAATATCTGATGCCAAGGTTTCAGAGGGCACACGTAAAGGAGAGAGGCTGAGAAATATATAATTAAAGTCAATTCTTTGTGATGACCTTCAGCACATATTATACAGTGCTTGTCAAAAGTTTGGAAACATTACGATTTTTAAATGTTTTTAATCAAGTCTCTTGTACTCAACAAGGCTCAAAATAAATTACAATTTAAAAAAAAAACATTTCTATTGTAATATATTTTCAAATGTAATTTATCCCTGTGATGTGTGTGTTTAATAGAAATTAATGCTTTTTATTCAGCAAATATGAAAAATGACAGTGAAAACATTTATAATGTTACAAAAGATTCTATTTCAAATTAACGCTGTTCTCTTGAACTTTCTATTTATCAAAGAATCCAGAACAAAAACAAAAAAAAGTTTCCACAAAATATTAAGCTGCAAAAACATTGATAAAAATGTAAACCATTACTAATAACTCAGCATCAATAATAATTAAGCAGCAAATCAGCATATTAGAATGATTTCTGAAAGATCATGTGACACTGAAGACTGCAGTAATGATGCTGGAAATTCACAGAAATAAATTACATCTTACAATATATTCAAATAGAAAATAGTTATTTCAAATTACAATAATATTTCGTAATATTACTGTTTTTACTGTATTTTTAATCAAATAAATGCAGCCTTGATGAGCAGAAGAGACTTCATTAAAAACTTTTAAAAATCATGTTTCCAAACTTTTGACAAGTACTCTCTCATATATATATATATATATATATATATA
>NW_015542402.1:160195-233891 GCF_001515605.1 Sinocyclocheilus anshuiensis | reverse complement strand
CCTGCTCTTGTGCTTCACACTCAATCTTGTTAATGAAAAACTGAGGAGAGTACGTTGGCTGCAAGACTAAGCAAAACCTGCTCAAACACAAGGCCCTTTAGGTAAATAACACCTTTTTTATACACACAAATCATACCTTATTATATGGAGTAGTAATTAAATATAGAATAGATTATATTAATTTTAAATATAAACAATTCAAATGTTTGGGGTCAGTGAGATTTTTTTGAAAAAAAATAAATTAATTATTTTATTAAGCATGAATGCATTCAATTGATCAAAATGACAGTAAAGACATTTATAATGTTGCAAAAGGTTTCTATTTAAAATGAATACTGTTCTTTTGAACTTTCTATTCATCATCAAATTTATTTAAAAAATAAGAAGAAATGTTTCTTGATTGGCAAATCAAAATATTAGAATGATTTCTGAAGAATCTTGTGACCCTGAAGACTGAAGTAAATGTAGCTGTCATCATAGGAATACATTACATTTTAAAATTAATTTAAATAGAAAGCAGTTATTTTAAATTGTAATAATATTTCGTAATATTACTGTTTTTACTGTATTTTTAATCAAATAAATGCAGCCTTGATGAGCAGAAGAGACTTCATTAAAAACTTTTAAAAATCATGTTTCCAAACTTTTGACAAGTACTCTCTCATATATATATATATATATATATATATATACATACACACACACACACCCCTAACAGTATACATATAATTTGAATAGTCTGTGTATATATGCATGTATAAAGGCCTTACCAAATAGGTGACAAAGAAAACGATTTCTCTTCAGCAGGGTTTAATGATAGTTCTGCATAAAATAAATGTCAAACAGCCTTTCATATTGACAACACGGCTCTAAAACAATTGTGTGAAATGCATCAGCAGTCACTGCATTAATAGCAGCTATGAATGATAAACAGCCATGACATACCGAGAATGGAGGAGAGATTTGGAGGCTGCTGCAGCGCTAACTCCTGCGCATGGCTGTGATCTAGAAGAGTTGAGTTTTTCACTGTGTTCATCATCCCATCTTCACCAAGTAAGGCCGTCCCCTCATCTGAGTGTCATGAGAGATACCCAAACAGTAATGTTCACTGAAAGCACTAGAACGTCAAATATTGCATCTAATGATTTGTTCCGAGACACTGACATACATTTTTGGCTGAACTAATCTTCTTTTAATCAGAGTTCTAAAACTAATTATACCATAATTGTCAGTTTTGCGAAACTCCTCGATGGATGAAAGCGTCGAGTCCGTGTTTGAAGCTGGAGAATCAACATCCAAGCAATCCAACAAGAAGCTGGAAACACCAGAGGGCATCGTGAGACCTGGTCAAGAACAGAGAACAGATCTGCATAGGTCTGTGAGGAAATATAACCACTCAAAGCATTGAACAGGGAGCTTCAAAACCAACTTGTGGAGTCCTGGCTGAAGTCCTTGGAGGCGCTGGGAGTCGACATGCCCTGCTGAGAGCAGATGAGAGTTGTTACACTACTAGACACCATATGGCTGTCTGCAGACCCAGTCTGACTCGTACAGCCTGCAGATTTTAGACTCATTCACACAAACTCCTTGTTAGAGCTCAGCAGTGATATCAGAGCGCTCGTACCTCAGCATGACCTCTCCTGCATCCTGAAATCAATGACTGGCCATTCAGACATCTTCCACCTGCCTTTATAGCTCTGGAACTGAAATTCGCAGAATAAAGAAACACATTTATCGCTTTAGTAGCAAACATGATGCTCATAACCATCTTCCACCATGCCAGTGAAGGTTTAGCTCATGAATATTAAGTAGTTCATGCTGCGTTGCATGATAACATTCCACGTGTATGCGAGATTTGAATGAGGCTGCACCCAAAATCACATTATTTCCCTACTATATAGTAAGTAAACAAAAACAATATGCGACAAAATAAATGTGTCCGAATTTACAGTATGCATTAAAACAGTAGGCAAAACATTCCCGGATGACCTATTTCTTTCAGTGAGATTGTGAAGTGTGCATGTGATGGACACTTTACTATCCCATGAGGCCACAGGAGAGGATTTGTGAATGGCAGTGAAGTGACACAACTGAGGCTGGTAGGTCACATGTAATGATAACATGGCAAATGTTGTACATCTGAATATTTTCACACACACAGATTTAATTGATTTCTTTCCCTAATTGCATTGACTGCTTTAAAATATGAGACACCAATGTTTCAGGACACAGAATAGGCCACATGCTTATTCGATAACCGTTTTATTTCCTATTTGGGTTTATGTATATGCTTTATTTTTTAAGGTTAACTTTTCTTCCCCAAGGCATTGTTAGATGCCAGGGTTTCCTGTCGTAACTATGCAAAGATTTGATTTCAAAAACAGCATCATAGCCATTAAACTATATCTTGTTATGAATTTAAATCTGTATTTAACCTCACAACGATCTCAAAGTAAAAAGCGGTGCTAAAGTCGGATTTTGTGGTGGCTGTGCTTTAAAATTAAATGTTTATCATCTTAATTCAAGTCATGAAGGATTTTGAAAGTCTGATAGTAATTAGTGTTGAGTACTACTGCAATGTTAATAAAGTGATTGGAGTAGTTACACTACTTATTACATTTTAAACAGGGTAATTTGTCATCTGTAACCTATTACATTTCCAAAGTAACCTTCCCAACACTGGCAACAACACTGTTGACTTTTAGAAAGACGATAACAAATCAGATCATTATGCAAAAACAGGAGCAGGGTTCATTGCATGAAACTGGCAGATCAAAATTGTTTGAGAAGCGCAAATATACTTAAATAAAACATGGAGTGTATATATGAGCAGTGTTGGGGAAAGTTACTTTTAAAAGTATTACAATATTGCATTACTCCACTCCAAAAAAAACTAATACTCAGATATTCTCTTGTAAATACTAGTTACTTGAAAAAAAGTAATCTGATTACGTAACTCGCGTTACTTGTAATGCGTTACCCCCAACACTGTATATGAGGACGGTAACCGTGACAGGCCGGTTTACGGTGATAGAATAGACGTAACTATGCGAGAGAGCGCAGTTTGTCCCAAGGTTTATCTACTTTTCTACTACAAACTCAAAGTATCTACGTTTTCTAAATTAAAAACAACAACATACTTTTAAGGCGTAGAATAAGTAGGCAAACTGGGACGCAGCAACAATCCTAAAGCTCACAGATTTCTCTTCATTAATATTCATGATTCATTCACCGGTGACAGGAATAACTTTGCCGTATTTGGCAGAAATCAAACCTGTCTTTGTTGCATCCATATGCTTTTAACTTAGAAAGCTGGCGACCTCGTTGAGCGCTGCGTTTAGCCCCATGCCTTTGAAAATCTAGGAGTTAAAAAATGACAAGTTATAACGTGTCGATAATTAGCGCAGAATTAGATGTGAAACGCTTCATACTGTAGGACGCAGCTCTCATTGGCGTCACGTTGCGCCCGGTGTTTTTTCCACTTGACGCTTTCCTAACAATCATACTTGAGAAACTATACTACAAGCGCACAAACCCGATCTTTAACTGTTGCGGTCGTTAAAGTGGGCGTGGTCCACACATTAATAGCTGAGCGCTCGAGGAACGTTACCAGGCAACGTTAGTATAATTGATCAGTCCTAATCACTGATCTATATATGTTACATATTATAGATCAGTGGTCCTAATACATATTAAGCCGTGAGGTAATAAAGCGCTTAGCTGCCATAAAATGATAATAGAGCTGGGAAACCTTCTTTCTTCTGTATTAGCCCATTAAATAATTATATAATATAAACTGAAATGCTTACAAATGTCATGTGAATAAATTTGCAAACCAGTAATTGAAACAAATAATTGTGCTTGAGTTACTAAACACTGGTGATGTAGCTGTGAAACACAATGTTGTCATCATATCCAGAGACCTTCAATAACTTTTGATTCTGCAGGACTGAAATATTTCAGAGCTGGAAGACTTTGGGCTCATGTAATGTCACTGCTGTTTTCATGTTTATGAATGTTTGCTCATGTAATGCAGGGATTCCCAAAACATTTTTGTCAGCCAAACCCCTTAAAATAAAATATTTACTTGAAATATCTCTGAGGAAGTTAACATATATCATAAAATATCATGCCTAATCAGCCTCACCAATTTGACTGCTTATGATGCATACTTTTGCACTGAGTATTGAACTTATTTCAGTTTTATAATTTATACACCTGATTACATTTCATGCATTTAATCAGATTTTTTTTTTTGGTGACACATGTGATGGTCAAAATTCCTGATGATTTTATTTCACCTCACTAAACTGACATTGTAATTACACTAATAGTAAACCAGTATGTACAGTACATCCAATAAATCCATTCCAATCCATTCCAATAAGTTATTTTGTCTGTATACCAAAATGAATGGTTTATTCTCATAATTCTCATCATTTGTGACTGGAATGGACACCAAATTAGTTTCCACCATTCACACAGGCTGCACAGTAGAAAAGGAAAACAAACAAACAAATAGGGCTAAACCCAAAAGCGACGACGCACCTTTTACAACCAAATACTGCTTAACAGTAACTCAACTCTACTCGGACATAGTGCAGCTCATGCCTCTGCTTCGGGAAAATGCTCAGGTTTCCTCCGTTTCAGTGCTTCTTCACTAAAATCTGGTAGTTAGAAACTTCACTTGAGAAGTTGGTCTGTGCAACAAATCTTCAATGCCAATAAACTCTCCACATAGAACGGAACAGAAAAATGTCACCCACTAAACAGCACTAAACCAGTCCATCCCACTTTATAATCCTGTCCCGCCTTCTTTTCAGGATACTGGAACTGTGGATATTAAAAAAGCAACAAAGACCAGGTTCTCGTCCTGTATCTATAACATGTTTTTTCCTGTTTGAAGAAACAAAAGAAGGGAGATTGGATCTCTGTGCATCCTGTTTTTAAACAGCAAAACAGAAAGAAACATGCCACCGACAGCAAGAGAACTGAATTGGGCAGCCTGCTTCACCAAATTTAAGTTCTTTTTTTTTTTTTTTTATCTGAACTCTGAGGCATACAAGAGGCTGGTGCAGACGCAGAAGAGGGCCGAGCGAACTTAGTTGATGTCCATTTCAGGAAGCTTGGCCTCTGTGGTTTCTGGGGCGGCTTGGCCCTTCTCTGGGATGCCCGTTTGGGCCTCTGAACCCTCCTGTCCGTTAACAGGGCCATTCTGTTCGGCTGCCGTCTCCTCCCTTGGAGGCTCCACTTTGGGCTTGGGTATGGTGACGATATGATTGCAAGCAGAATACAGCTCCTGTGTAATGATGAAGATATAGTTAGAAGATTCAGTTCTCAAGAGGACATACATGGGTCAAAACCTGCTAAGGGGACTGAAACAACAGGTTTAAAAAGTGATTTTTCACTATTATTTACAGCAGGATCTGCATTTTCATGGGTTTAAATAAAAGATTTGTGTTACAAGAGACAATAAAGACAACTTTGTGCATCAAAACCACTCCTTACCTAGTAAAAATGAACTTGATTTATAAAAGTTAACAAGTTTGCAACAGTAAATGTTACACAACGTAACATTTTTGACAAGCCAAACATGTCAGAGAAGTCATGAAGTTAGCTTCTTTCTGTAAAAAAAGTATAATGAGCTACACAAAAAGCATTTCGAACATCTCCAACGTGTTTTATAATACCCAGAAATCAAACATATTCTCAACCCTTACACACATTATCACGTCCATCATACGCATGCAAATGCGGGAGAGCGGAAAAGCAAGCTCATGCGAAGTTGCGGTGTTCCAAAGTTCAAGTTTGGTGAACTGTGATCTGCGAACTCGTATCAGATTGATACGTCATAGCATGACCTCGTAGCTGAATTAAAAGAACAGAAATTTAATTCTGCAGCACAAGTTTTTAAAAGGACTGAAGAAATTTTGCACGCTCGACGTCTAGTGTGACCGCAGCTTTAGGCTGGTTGCCGGTTGGAATGTTAGAACTAAAAACATGGACATAACACTCACAGGCATCAATCACTTCACTAAATACATGCTGCTGGCTAAGAAATAATAATTACTACCTAAAGATCCATATGTTTTCAAATCCACAAATTTGAATATCATGACATCAATGTCTGTCAAAAAATAATGTGCACAATACACAGTAGTATTTACAAGAAGCGGTCCAGCGAGTACATGCATTTCCTGGAAAAACCACACTGCCAGATGTTTTGACTACGTCATCGCCATCTTTCTGAGAAGGAGAAAATAGCGGCCCGAGCGGCTTCAACATGCTGTTGTCAGAGACCTTAATGTACGTAATACTCACGGATTTACATTATTAATACATAGTTTTTGTTTTTATGTACAAACCACACATTCTGACTATGATTATGACATTCCTAATTTGAATATTTTCAATAATTTTTCATAATTTTGGCGATAGATTAGAACTGTTAAATGAGTGATCATGAGATGAGTCCATGTAGTTGTCCAATTTGATTCTCATATGCTGACATCTCTGGAACTTGACTTTTTTTTTTTATAAAATGTAGTTTGATCAGTATCTTCTCACTATCTTCAAAGTTTTATCAAATTTGGTTTCATTTTACAATAAAACATAATACATTTTTACATGATTTGTTACATTTAAGTACCCATTAGCTGATTTTGAGCCATATGGATAACCAAAATACTAAATGAAGTTTGTACCTTTGTTTTGGCCTGAATCTCTTGAGCTTTAACCACAGGGTCCTGGCTGAGACTCTGTTTGCTCTGCAGATTCTTTTTGTTGTTCATCCAGGTCATGGTTTCATTCACCTGCTTTTCCACCTTCATCATCTCCAGCTCATCCAAATGATCATACAGCTCATCCTGAGTTTAGAGATAACAAATAATGTGATTCATCCAAATGTTTTCAACAATGTTACCCTATGAAAGAAACTAATGGGGTTTAAAAGACACTTAAAGGCAAGGTAAGGTGATTTGGTTCAAAAACATTTTTTGTTATGCTGGTTGAAAGTCTCTTCACATCCCGACAGCAATCACTAATTTAACTGGTCTAAATGTATTTATATTGTCTGTGGAAGTCATAGGACATAAAATGTTCGTCCAATCATATCTCTCAGTCCAAGGGCTACGATAGGCTGTCCCACCTGCCTGTCAGTGTATGTATTTGCAAACCTGCACGCACCGTTCATGCAGACATGACACATCATCAGCGCTTTCCATTACGCTACTGCAGAGCGAGCGAGAATCGAAGCCGTTATTAGGGATGTAACGGTATGAAAATTTCTTATCACGATTATAGTGAACAAACTTATCGCGGTTATCTGTATTATCACGGTATTGTTACAATGTGCTGGAGATGTTAAAAAAGTACCAACACATAAATCACTTCATCAAGTTTTATATTTAAAAAATCAACAAACAACAAATAAAATGACTTTTTGTTTGCATAATCACTAAAACAATAACATTACCAATGAAGTTCGGATTTTAAATGACAACTTGACTGACAACAGTTCAATAGCATGTTGAAATATCTAATGTAAATGTTCAAATAAAGCTTTGAAAAAATGTCATAAAAAGGTAAACCTCACATTTCAGCCTTTAAATAAAAGATAAAAGTCAAAATGATAATTGATTAATAAATGATTATATGTATTTTATCTAATCATAAATAATTCTAGATAACTTATCTGAATTGTTTAAATGTGTAGAATTCACATAAGCTTGTTTTTAATCAACCGGTCAAAATTTACAGCAGGGAATGCAAATTCGGTCCGTTTTTGGCCAGACAGAAACTGCATACAGGCTGAATGCAAATATAGGTCTCTGTAAATCCACTCGCTGACAGCAGGTGGCGCTTATGGAAAAACTGAATTAGAGCTGTTTCCGTAACCTCCGTGGACAAAGCAGTATTGTGATTAAGAACACTTCCTTTAGGTAATACATGGAGCGAAGATGAAAACAAAATGCCATCAAATCATTTCTGAAGACAGTCAAAACCTACATTCATATAATTAATTCAGTCATATATTAATTTGTATAATTCCCTTAGCACTCTTTTAAAACCTCCCAGCTTTTCCGCCCTGTTTTCACTCAAAACAAAACTACTCTGCATACTGTGCGCACGTGAGACTGTTACTTAAAACTGTGCTTAATGCTGGACAGTATTCATTTATCGCGAGTTGTTCAAATCGCGGTAATCTAATATGGTTTTAATGATAATTAAAAGATGAAACGGTAATACTAACCGTGGGGAATGTTATCACGATTTATCGTCAAACCGGTAATCGTTACATCCCTAGCCGTTATTATTGTAATTTTTTGCGACATGACGTAATCATCGTAAGAGAGTTGCATTCAATCCTCCACCAACACCATCTCTCATCATGTCGCTGCCTGTGTTTTAGAGGAGGCGTGGCTTTGGAGAGTGATTTGCAGGGAGGGTGAGATTTTATGCTTTCAAAGCTAGCGTGCTATTGCTAGCCTCTCCGAAATCCCTTACCCTACCTTTAATATTCAGTAATTTTATCAATTCAACTGCACTGACATATTGGATGAAAACAAAACAAGCGCTAACTTTGACACTTTGACACGGTTATTGAAATGAACTAAATCTTGAGCTGAAAAAAATGACTTGTCTTCTGTAGAGCTGCTTTACAGCTGAAGTTAAATGTTTAAATTTAACAATATTATTACTCGTATTTTACGGTTTGCTAATGTGAAGCTGCTTTGAAAAAGTCTGTATTGTATAAAACGCTATATAAATAAACGTGACTGGACTTAATGAGTGATTACCTTGGCCTTATAAGCCTCGACGACTTTCGTGTACTGATGGATTTGCCTTACAAGCTCATCCAAAGCTTTTGGCCGCTCCTCTGCCTCCGTGTATCGGTTCTGAATCGGCTCTCCCAGTTTCTAGGAGCAAACGGTTTTTTTTGTTCATTCTTTTTAAAGGGCGACGGTTTCAAATGTCAACAAATCAGTCACACATCCACACCTACCTTCAACTCCACCAGTTTATCGATGTATACTTGTTTCTGCTGGTCCTCTCCTTCTTCATACAACCAGTTTTCAGTGTCCTCCAGTTTCAAGGAGAAAGAATCTCGATCCTGAATTGAAAGACGTTGCTTAATAAAAACCATCGTTTATAAACACAGGTATCTTTATGAATGAAGGCAAATGCATGTAGACACTCACAGCCTCGCTGACAAAGTTCTCCAGCACTCCTTGCAGTTTGTCTCTCATTTCATAAACATATTCCTCCACATAGTTCTTTGCATCGTTTCTTTCTTTCTCCAGCTTATCCTGCATAATCATCTTCCCCTACAGGCAAGAAAACACAACGTCAGCAACCAACTCTAGAAGAGGCGCCTGGATTGGCAGACAGTCATTTATCAGTGTTCAAGTGTTTAAATTGTTTATTTTAGATTTTTATGATTTAATTAATTGTTCATTTTCACTTTTCAAATGCACTGTAGTTCTTACATTAAGCCCAGTTCAGGAAACACTGGTGTAATGTAATGTTTAATGCATTTTATGATGTTGATATAAAAAATTGGAATATATTTTCTTTCTCTTTGCTTTTTTATTTCAATATGTTACATTTAATGGTAAATTAGATAAAAAGTAATCTGTAATAATAACCTAAAATGAGTAACCTTGATTAAGTTACTAACTACAGTTTTCATCATGTAATCTGTAATCAGTAACAAACTACAATTTGTAAGTAATCTACCCAGCACTGATTAAGTCATTTTTATATTCCAGTAAGCTTTATCAAGCAATATGAAGAAGAAAAAAGAAAAGAAAGTTGCTTGGTTTTAAAAGTGACTTTTGTGTGAGTGGTGTTTCATGCACATGCAAAAGGGAACAAATCCTTCAGTGTTTCTCCTAAAGCTGCACGATTAATCGTCAAACGTCTGCAATCTTGAATAAAACCCCCACGTGATCTTATTTCTAAATGTCAAATGTTTAATAGACACAGGCAAATCGTTGTCAAAGTCATGCCGAAACATTCAAATCTGCGTTTGCGCTGCCGAAACAGCTTCACAAACAGCTTCTTTTCAACCACACAGTCACAACCACACAGATATTAATCACAGAAGTACTGGGATAAAGGTTTATAGTTTGGATATAAACACTGATGTGTACTGTAGCAATCCAAATGGAGCAAATCACCTTTTAAAAAGTATTTAGCTCTTCAAATAACGTTTGTGTTGATTGACACTAGGTGGCGACAATTGACTGTCATAAAAAATAATTTGTCATTGATTCATTCATTTTAAAGATTCGTTCAAAAACACAGATTCATCCAGTATTGAAACAAGTGAAGTATTTATGAGTGAATCATTGAATCATTCATTCAAACCAATTTTTCTTAATTAATTCAAATTAAAAATTTTAATAGACTGCAGCAATTACAGCCTCTAGTAAATTACATGTTATTTTACTTTAGTTCAGAATCGTGGGAGAATCATGATCTCTTTTTGAAACAAATCGTGCAGCTCTAGCTTCTCCTACAGAACGCTAATCAGAGAAACTGATCGCTGTGGTGTGGTTCGAGTGCTTTGTGCATTGTGCCGTACCTCATTCTCCACGAACAGATTGAGTGCTTCACCGGCCAGCTGCCAGTTCAGGCTGTTCTCGATGGGAAGATCCACCGTCTTTGTTTTCACTTTGGCTTTCTTGGCTTGTGGAGGCTGTTCATTCTTCTTCTCCTCCTGTTTGTTGTCTTCTGTTGAAGTCTAAAAGTCATTATAGTTAGTTAATTTCCCATTTTTCATTGCAAACATTAAGTGTTGTAGAGCAGTGGTGGGTTGTGGGTTTCAAAGGGGAAAAAAAGGCTCCCATATCTTTGTTAACTTTGTTTTACCATTAAACAGGCGAAGTGATGCAGTAATCCAACGCATTATGTCCGTTTAATCAATCGCATGACTCTTCCTGTACTGTGTATTTTGGTCAAATCAACATTTATTTGTTTCTCCCAAAGTTTTCCTCTCCACCATAACCGGAGTTATTTCTCTTGCCACAGATCTCCAGTTCACCACTGCCACTTAAATTTTCTGTAAAGCTGCTTTGAAACAATGTGTATTGTGAAAAACACCATTGAAACTATGCAATGTTCAAAGACTGTCCAGACTACAAAGCACAAAAATCACAACAATGCATTTCCTGCAGTGAATAACTGGCTGTCGAGAGTCTGAAACCAACAAATTGCAAGATACAGTTATGAACCAAAATTGCTAATTTTTCCTACCAGTGTCATTCGAATCATTTTGTATGAAATCGGGCCAAAGCAGTTCACTTTTGGTACCGTGTTGGGTTGCCAATGCAAAATGTGGGTTTTCTCATACGCCTGGTATAACATTCATGTGAGGGCGCATATAAGCTGAACAATGCCATTTAAAAATTAAATTTTTGATTTTATGTCCCTTTTTTCTTCCTCCGTTTCTTTTACATTATTTAGATATTTCATATGACAATAAAATACAAATAATAAAAGCATCAGTCTGTCAGAAGGAATGAACTGTTTTTACATGCACAACAGGCAGGCTGCAATTGGAAATGCATGCTTTGTATTTGTTGAAATGCTGTATATTTGGTGTTGGTGTGCAAGTGTAGTTCACATACCTCCATGTCTTCAGTGTCTGATTTCTTATCAGCATGTTCTTTCTGATCATCTCCTTGAGCCTTCTGTACTTCCTGATCCACTTGCATCTTGTTCTTTAAGGAGCAAATACAATGAACGTTCACAGGGTCTTGTAAATGACTATGGCCACAAACACACTCGAGCTTTAGGAGTCATTTTGAATGGTCTTATAAACTTTTGTTTTTGCATCTCACAAGTGTAAATGTACGGAAGATTATTTCCACCACAGAATGAAAAATAAATTAATAATAATAGCAACCGCGACTTTTTAGGCTCACAATTCTGACCTTTCCTCCCCCTACCCCTTCACACTTCTGAATTCAGAGGAAAAAAAAGTCAGAATTTTGAGTTTAGAACTTGCAACTGCAAGATACAAATTTGCAATTTTGAGAAATCTAAATTGTGAGAAAATTGCAAAGACCTTTTTTTAAATATTTTTATTCTGTAGCAGAAATAAGCTTCCATATAAGCTTCAGCTATGGTTATAAATCTCAACAGTATTCATTTCAGGAGAGACTCCTGTATTCTGTACACACGCAGAACGACAGTAAGGGGATTCCCTTCCACATTTCAATTTTTTACTAATGCTCACAAAACAAGTAAAGTCTAATTTTTAGAGCTAATGCTTTAGAGCTAACTGCTCTGCGCCAAGTGGATCCCCTGATGTGATGGGATAGACAAAACCATTAGAAATGCCATCAGCAGTGATGACTTTACCTCATCTTCTTTGGCTGGAGTGTCCATCTCCATGGGTTCCTCTCCCTCAGCAGACTTCACAACCTCCACCAGGGAGGCGCTGGACACACTGAAGACCCCGTGCACATTCACACGCACCTTCACCTTCACCTTCGAGCTCTCGCCTGACGGCTGAGGCACCACCTTCTGGATGGTAAACTGGCCTGCGGGGCAGGCAAAAATGAGTCAATAGGGTTGCACAATTAATCATAATCATGATTTATGGTTCTCTCGATTAAGCATAATTGTCCGTGAAGCTAGCTCGCTGATTGAATCCTGAAAACATTGTTTTTTATTTGACATTTACATTATCTTGCATTGATAAGCCTCCACAAGCTTTCTTGCTTGGGGTTGCCAGATATCAAGAGATTAAACTCCCAATAATGTATGCAAACTCTTAGATGGACTTTTTCAGCCCATCTTCACAACCTGGCAGCACAATCATCTTGAGCACACACACTCTCTGCACTACAAAAAATGCGCTGATGATCTGAAAACATTGACAAACAAGTATGTTGGAGTTTAGCAATCTCCATTGCGATTCCTTCACAGGGCCGCTTGTGCAGTTTGCTGCAAATAAACCTGTGAGCAAACCTTCTCAGTGATGAACTGTATTAAAGCCAAACATGAATCTCAACTATATTGTTTGCGACTGTGGTTGCTGAATCAATGCACTTACACTCTGTGCTACATTACAAAGTCTTTAATGGAAAATCATTAAACGATAAAAAAAAAAACATTTGCAAATTAATTTTTTTTTTTACAAATGCACGTACTGTAAAATAAAATGCAACCCGTTTGTTTGTTATTTTCACACTTTATTAGAGTAAAACGATCGGCTTCTGAATATGATTTTTTTTGGTTTGTTTTGTGTGGACTAGTGTAATGTACTAAATGAAGCAGTACTGTGCAGAGCATTCCCAACATACCTATGGTAGGATCCGGATATGGCAACTCTTTGGGATTGTTGTAGTAGGCCTCTAAAGAGAAAGGCTCCCTCCGGTAGAAAGTTAACACTTTAGAGAAGGGGGCGGCATGGTTCTTCGGGAAAACTTCGCAATCACTGCAGTGCAAGACAGCATGCGACTATTAAAACAGTGAACTAAGAGTTAATCACGACACACACAGAACCAAGAACGCACCTGACGCCTTCATCAGCTGCTGAGGTCCACTTCAGAGAGATGGGGTAGGGAACCACTTCTGTGATGGAAAACTCGCGCACTTTGAAGGCAGGCGACAGGATTGCACACTGAGGAACAATAAACATTAGTTTGCAACACTAGGAAACACTGTAGGCAGTTATTATGAGAAACAGCAGAAAAATGAACTCTGGTGTTGTACTGGTGGTACAAACCATCACAGGAAGTTATTTTCACAATTCTGTGGTTACAAGATTATTTAATCTGATAATTATACATTTAAAATTATATAATATACATTATATATGATTTAGAATGAGTAGCCTGGTAGGGTTGCACAGCCAGGTCTTAAATTGGAACGTAAATTTCACACTTAAGGCTTAGTAACTACTAGCTCGTTTGTAACTCTGTACTTCGTTTGGTTGCACCATTTGCTCTTAAGGCAGAATGTAATTAGTTGGTCGTAAGCTCTCCGTAAAGTAACGTGCAGTCACATAATGATCCAATAGCACGCTTCAGATCTATGAGCAGAATTGACTATTTCAGTTTATCCTGTCCTGTTCTCCGTGTACGGTGTTTAACAGTCGGTCTGTGAGAACTGACCGTAGACAGGAGAGCTGTGCTGTCGCTGGACACCAGTGATGGAAAAACTTTAAATCAGTGCACACTTACCAGATTACTGAGTGCACTGTTAGTTACAGCGCTTACTTCCTTTTTATTCATATTGCTACCAATTTCATTATTTGTGGCGGGGGAAAAAAAAATCATAGAATCACTTTATACCATGGTCTGTTTGAATACTGGATTCTGACTGGCTGGCAGGTATACATTAAAACTGTTTAATGCACAGGTAGTTCCAAGTCAGTTTAATCACCGTTCTATATTAATGCACTGCTTTCACTGATACACACACACACAGAAACATTTGTGTGTACAGAAACTTGTCAACGCTGCTCCGCGACTTATTACATTTCTCAGCACCAAGGAGGTAAAATCGTTGTTTTTGAAGTAACTAAACTTCATTGTTTATAGAGAGAGACGCACAGATGCAGGTAATTCACACACACAACTTTCATCTCTCTTTCTCGATCGATAATTAATTCAAATAAAAGCTATAATTTATTCATTCAAATAAATGCGATCTTACCGCACTATTTCATCTGTCTGATTTAAAGCGGGCAGAATATTAAGCCGTAACTGACGAAAATAACCGTCATTTTTACCGTTCCGGTCAAATATTGCGCTGCAAACATCATTAACCGCTTTAACTTGTCAGTGCTGGCAAATGTCCATGGTATAAGCAGGATAATGCACGACTAGCGGTGCATTAAATGAATTTGATGCACTGCTTCATGTCGGGTGGTTCATTGCCTCCACGCCGTGCATTAAATTAGTAAATTATAGCGGTGGCTTATCCCTTAATTATTTTACAGATTTTTTTATTTTTTTTTAATCAACTGAATTTGTATTCATTTTTTTATTATATAATTCAGTAAAAGTTATGTAAAACAAATAGAAATTAAATTGCAGCAATTGCTATGCATGTGTGTTTACTATCTTTCAATTAAATAGTGTTATATATATCGAGTTTATATCAGCCATGTGCCACTCTGCACTCTAAGATATCGGCATCGGCCATCAAAAAGTCCATGACCGAGAACTAACTTGCAGTGCACATCCTCTGGCCACAGCCTCGTCCGCATTCAACGTCGTACTCAGTTCCTTTCCGAAAAATTTGCTGATTCTGTCTTTGATGGCTGGAGTCCTGGAGGCGCCACCCATGATCTCCACTGCATAGATGTCCTCTTTCTTCAGTCCTGGTTATAGGAGGGGGGAAAAAAACACTACAGTTGCATCACTGCTTGACAGGAAAGTCACGCTGCTAAATGCAAAAGCGCTTGTACTCACTGGTCTGTTCCATGATGCTGCGCAGCGGAGCCTCCACCTTGGCTAGCAGCTCTGCACAGAACTCCTCAAACTTGCCTCTGGAACAAGAGAGTCATCAAGATATTATTAGACGTGGTATTTTAACGAATTAACCCGCTGACATCATAATGCACAAACATTTCCCCATCACAGCTCAGTGCCTGACATCAAGCGCCCAGTTTAGCTGTTGGCATGCGGTTGCCTGTGGTTACTAACCTGTTGAGCGTGCCTGAGACGTCGATGTCATTCATGAAGCATTCAATGTTGAGCGGCAAGTCCGAGGAGTTGGCGCTCATGAGTTTCTTCAGTTTCTCGCACTCCTGGTAGAGCCGCACCAGAGCGCGGGGCTTCGATCGCACGTCCAGCTTGTACTTCTGTGCAAATTCCTCACAGAAGTACTTGACCAGCACTTCATCGAAGTCTTTACCACCCAGCTCAGGGTCAAACGCAGAACCCAAGACCTATGTTTATCAGTCAACAGAAGCATTGAGGGTCAAACTGTTGCTACCAATTAGACTGTGCAAAACTATGCATTTTAAAAACGTTTTCTTAAAGGTCCCATGACATGCTGCTTTTTGGATGTTTTTATATAGGCCTAAGTGGTCCATAGTACTGTATCTGAAGTCTCTTTCCCGAAATTCAGCCTTGGTGCAGAATTTCAGCCACTACGAGCCAGTCCCACAATGAGCTTTCCTTAGGACGTGCCATTTCTGTGTCTGTAGCTTTAAATGCTAATGAGGAGGAGAGAGGCGGGGCAACTGCCATGCTTCGCTCGTTTGCAAGCCATGATGTCTCTCGAGGAAAAAAAAATATTGCGCTCGCCTCGCACGGTAGTAGCTCATTTTCTCATGGGCGGGCAAAATTCTCTGGGCGAGCAACGCAGAGAAAGGGGAGGTAACCTTTCCCCGTATGACGACATAAAGGGAAGATTCCAGATTGGGCCATCTGAGCTTTCATTTTCTCAAAGGCAAAGCAGGATACCCAGGGCTCGGTTTACACCTATCGCCATTTCTAGCCACTGGGGGACCATAGGCAGGCTAGGGGAACTCATATTAATGTTAAAAAACCTCATAAAGTGAAATTTTCATGCCATGGGACCTTTAAGAGTCATTCATACAGTATATGCATGCTCAAAAATAGAACAGAAAGTGGGTGTTTAACCGACATGACATAAAAGCAAAACTCATGGCACTAGACAAAAGACATGCATGTGTACATTGGCCAACAATCTGGAGTCCAATATTACTTAAGTAATTTACTTATTATTTATGTTGAAGTTGTTACAAAATCAGTGCTTTAACCCTTGGGTTTTCCTAATTTAGTTCACTTGTGATCCTCAGCAGTCAAAAGAGACTGAACACAATAAGTGACTTTTTTTTCCTTATGAAATTAATGAACTATATTTTGTCTCAATAATATTTATCATTTAATATTTTAAGGGAATTTCATGATGCTAGACAAGTAAATTAAGCAAAATTTGTCAACATAATAAAGATATTAGAAAATATATATATATTATTTTCAATTAATACAGTGTTTAACAAGTCAAACATAATACGGTCAAGATGGCCGAGATACCCGTGCAGTCCAATATTTAAACACATGCGATATGTTAAATACAGACACTTCAATGTATTTACAGAATCATGTTTCACTGAATAGGTTACTTATTGTACTGTGATAAAGCCCAGATCTGTAAGCATTAGCAGAACTAAAGGTGCTGGAATAAACGTGAAATGCATGTCAAACGCTGTCATCAAACGTGAAACAGCTGTGTCGTCATCAGAGCTCAAACTCTTCTCATAGTAATTACGTGTCACAGCTATTCTCTGAAATGTTTTTCTCTACATTTATAAAAGCACATAGAAAATTAAATTATAGCTGATCTCACTAATCAGATTTAAGCTTGACCCACCTCTAATATAATAATAATAATAATAATAATAATAATAATAATGTGTGGTTGAGCATTCCAATCTAAATTCATGTTGTTGTAGTATCATGTACAGTGGTGTGAAAAAGTGTTGGCCCCCTTCCTGATTTGTTTGATGATCTGAAACATTAAAGTGTGACAAACATGCAAAAAAATAAGAAATCAGGAAGGGGGCCAACACATTTTCACACCACTGTATATGCTATTATAGTTAGTTAATATTTTAAGCTTTTATTTTTATACTTACTGTTTTTTGTTTTTTTTTAATGTTAGAACAATTTTTAGTAATTTTGTTAAGTGCTTTTGTAATTTTTATTAGCTTTTGTTTATTTTAAATTACTATTCAGGTTTAATGTCACTTTTAAAGGTTTAATTTCACTTTTAGTTTCGGTTTAGCTTTAGTTTTAGTTTTTGTTGTTTTTTTTCTTTCCAGTTAGTAATTTTAGTGCTTCAACTTAAAGTATACATTTTTTCTTATAAATTCAGTTTAGGCAACTAACTGAAATGAGTTTTTCATCTAATCATTTTATTTGATGTTTTAATAGTTTTAGATTTAGTTAACAATAATAACCTAACCCTGCCCTGAATATTAACATGCTGTGACGGTTAAGAACGACCACCATAGAAAGTATGTGGAGAAAAAGCCTCACCTTCAACTTGCCCTTGTTAAAGGCACACACAGAGACCTGATAACCAGCGTGGCCAACATCCACAAACACCACAGTCCTGGGCTTTTCCTCAGGAGCAGGCAGGTCCTGTTTGTAGATCCCATACGCCAGCGCAACTACAATTACAGTTAACACATTAAACTCTTAAAACTAGAAGTAGAGTTAGAGTCATATGGAAACACTTTTATTTGCTTGTATTTTTAACGCTTTGGGGGCCTGACGCAGTTCAATACATTTCTGTTTTGTTGGAAAAGGAATAGCTCAAATATTCAGCATAACTTTTTCCTTTGTGTTTCACAGAACTAATATAGGTCTGGCATGACAATGACAGAGGTTTCATTTTTGGGTGAACTAAATGCATCTGAAGTATTTTACCTGCTGTAGTGTCATTCATGAGTCTGAGACAGTTAAGGCCTGCGATCTGTGCAGCATCCATGACTGATCTTCTCTCGGCATCAGTAAAGAAGCTGGGAACCTATGCAAGAGCATGAAAAAAACAAAAAGAAACACTAACTACTCAAATTCATTACATAGTAACTACAACACCTAAGCGGCATCAGTAAAGAAGCTGGGAACCTATGCAAGAGCATGAAAAAAACAAAAAGAAACACTAACTACTCAAATTCATTACATAGTAACTACTAAAATAAAAACATGCATAATGCAATATTCTGAAAATTACATCATTGATGTTTCTGGGACTGACAATGGAGCAGAACAAACAGCAAGAGAATCAGAAGAAGTGAGAAATGCTCAACTCAAAATCAAATCAGAGGCAAAAAACGTTGATGTGAGGTGAAGGCAAATGTATTCAAAGCAGAATACATTTTAATTTTACATAAAATCATAATGTTAATATATATAATATCTTAATAGCTTCACACCATACAGTCACATTTAGCAAATTAAAGTTAGACAATAATAGAATTTACATTTTGTGATGATACAAGCAATCAAGCGTTGAGATTTGCAACATAGTATGTATCGCCTTATGTGAATATACTTTATGTATGCAGATAAAATTAGACACAGACACACAAAAGTGTACTGTGTCCACGCAGGTTAAGTATGATGTACTATATGTATCTAACTTTTAATATATGGGCAATAATAAAGTTTATATTTCTGACAATAAAACAATCAAGCAGCTGAGAAGAGTTTCAAAATCTGCCATTAGTACTGGAGTTTGACTCGGTTTGCACGCTTTCATTGTGGTTAGGTTAACAAAAGTGTATTTAACACACACACACCATGTGATTACTTTTAGTATTCGGAATTTAAATCTGCCTTTTCCCAAGTGCCATCTATATGATGTTATTGACGGCCTCATATATCACAGCTCTTACAGAAGATGACCACACCACTCTTTGCATTTAGCAGTTCTAGAGAAGAATATTTTAAGTATACTTAGAAAGACAGAAGAGGCGTACAGAGATGACGCAGTCTGCCACGGGTTTCTTGAGCGCAGCTTCAGCGGTCTCCTTCAGTTTGGTCAGCAGCATGGCAGTGACCTGCTCAATGCTGAACACCTTCTCCTCCTCCATATACATGACCTGTGGAGACAGACAGCATAAAGCACTGTGAAATAGCCACAACTGAACAGAGCAGCTGTTACAACATACACGTGACTATCTGGCATGATCTCTGCTGTTTAATTAGTCTTACCTTAATACCAGTGGTTCCAGTTGGCATCTGAGCGAGATCAAAGACCAGGCTGGACTTTGCCGCCTGAACATACGGGTCACTAAACGCCCTGCCATGGAATCGCTTAAAACCCTGCACAGTGTTCTTGCAGTTTGTGACCACCTTGTTATGAGAGCAGAAATTACCATTACAACTTCTCCCCATCCATGCAATATGTTTTCTTATTTATTTAAAATAAATAAACATCTACCTGGCTTTTGGCGGCTGCCCCTATCGATCGATTACGAGGACCGAATGACACGAATGACCTGAAAAGAGCACATCATCACACATCAATTTAAAATGATTAATCGTTCTATCAATGAATATCAATTAATCAATGAATAAATCATTGTTTTTGAAACTTTAACTTCATGCTCCTTAAAAGAATAGCTTTTAAATTGCTGAAAATTTAAAGGCCATCCAAGATGTAGGTGAGTTTGTTTCTTCATCAGTTTTGGAGAAATGAAAAGCTGCGTGTTTGTAAGAAACAAATCCATCATTAAGGCATTTTTTACTTTTTTTTAACCAAATACCAAAAGTCCATTATCCATGATATCGCTAGTGAAAAAAAGACATCAAAATCCCATATATTTGTTTAGAGCTGTTTTGGCTTGTAAACGGTGCTTGATCTGTGCAGATTTATCTCCTGATTCAAACTACTTTTTCACTGGAGGAAGTGTTATTATGGATTATGGACTTATATTTTAGCTGGAAACAATGATTCAAAGTTAAAAATGTCTTGATTAATTAGTTTCTTACAAACATGCAGCGTTCGGTTTCTCGAGACATTAATTGCTGGACTGGAGTGGTGTGGATTATTGTGATGTTTTTATCAGCTGTTTGGACTCTCATTCTGATGGCACCCATTCACTGCAGAGCATCCATTGGTGAGCAAGTGATGCAATGCTACATTTCTCCAAATCTGATGAAGAAATCATCTCATCTACTCATCTACATCTTGAATGGCCTGAGCATGAGGACATTTTCAGAACATTTATTGGATGAACTATTCCTTTAAAGGCACAATATGTAAGATTTTTTTATTAAAATATCAAAAAACCACTGTGTTATATATTTTGCTGACTTGTGTACTTACATTATCCCAAATGTTTCGAACAATGTTTAAATCCAGAGAAATAAGCAATTTTAACTAGTGACACAAACTGTGTCCATTGTGTCATCGTGTCGCCTGCTAATGACGTCAAAACCCCTCGATTTCCGGTTTTGTTTTGTAGAAAACATGGAAACTTAAACAGTGCTGCTTACTTCCGCTGATTTCTGGAAGGAGCGGAAGCGGTCGACTGTGGCATAATAAAAGCTCCGCTGCTTTCAAGCCATTTGTCGCGCTTGTTTCGCTTCGACGGCTTTCAGCCTCACCCTGCTTCATTCTACTACGTTAATAAATCATTAGCTCATCCATGAACATGATTTCTGCCCGAGTCCCGTCGGATTGCATCGGCTGTTGAGATGAAGACCACAACTCCCATGATTCCACACTCAGTCACAGCATCATCAAACTACACCTTTGTCTATTTGTTTATTTTGAATATGCGCCCTCCAGTGGCGAAAATAACATATTGTGCCTTTAACTAGTAGCCTAATCTTTCATTAGTGGTATATCATTGTTATAAACCAAGCACATTTTAAACACATTTAACCATTTTAACATAGTTACAACTTAAAGCATGATTTAATACACAACATCACTATTTATTAAGATTTTCTCTTTGAAGTAAAGACACCCCAATTCCAAAAAGTAATTTTATAACTATCAGAGGTGATCAAATTCAAGTTAATAAAAATGCCTGAGATTTGTGTGGTTGTTCTTTTTTTTTTAGATTGATAAACTTGTCTGTTTGACTGTTAAACAGAGGTTCTGTTCTGTCTTTGAGGGCTCATTTACAGCAGGAAAGCATCAACTACAGTGTAGCAGCCTAACATAAATCACACCGACTTCTCTTAGATCAGCTTGCCATTAATTCCTATTATCTCTAGACATTTCCTTGGTACATCAGAAACTATTATTTAACACTAGTTACGATGACAAAGTCATGTAAATGCTAAAACGATATATTCTACATAATAATAATAAGAAATGCATAAGGAATAGCTGTCTGTCGGTTTCAAAGCGGCCTTATTAAAATGTGCTAGAATGTTCCTGCGGCGCCCGTGTGACGTCACATCAGCTGCAAGAGCCACGCTGTAGCACGAGGCTAACCGTTAACCGCTCTCTCATCACAATGAAAAACTGCTGCCATGCTTATAGGCAATATTAATCCGATACCATAGCAAGGGGAGTATGTGTTAACCAGTTAGACGCTATTCAGATCAAATCGAACGACATAATAAAAGAAAACATGCTTTTTTCACGGTCCACGCCTCTTAATTTTGATGTCACCGCGTGAATGGATTGTGACAGGTCAGTTTTACAACAGAGAGAAACACATTCAGTATTTAAAAAGAGGCAGTATAACGCAGAATGGAAGAAGTTTGACTTACGGTGTACATCGGTCGCTGTATTCGTTCGCTACGGTCTCTATTCCTCCGGCCCGAGCCACAGCAACATAACAGCTCTGGAAGCCCACATCAAATCCCACCACTGACATCTTCCCTGGAAATCACAACTAACGTACGGCTAAAATACTGGATACTAGCGAGAAGTGTCCTTTTAAAAATATATATAACAGTCACGGAGGCGCGTAGCTAAGCTTGTTATTCCTAAAAGTCGTGTTTAGCGCGATTTCATAGTTCTCGAATGTCCGTTGACTAAGTTGATGCAGACCGGCTGACTGCTACATGAAAGGGTAAAGCTGCCGGAGTTCACGTCAACCGTTTTATCGCGAGAGTTCGGGAGTTCTAGATAGCGCTGGAGCTTTCCGTGAGTGACGTAACCACGACAAATCCAGCCAATCAAGCGCGAGTGTACGTCAGGGTTATCATCTTCAACTAAAACCAAACCCAAACATTTTTATTACGTTAAATAAAATAAACATTAACTAAATAAAATAACAATAGTTGCCAAGGCAGCCTTTCTCATTTTCTCAAAATATTGGTTTAAAATATTTTAACATTTAAAATAACTAAAGTTAAAAAAAGTAAAAACTGCGACATATACAAATGACAAAACACACTAAAATTACTATCACTTTTACTAAAACAGAAAATATAAATATCTAATTTAAAATATTAACAAAAACTAGAATAGTATCTCACAATAACACTTGTTGGTTCTCACTCTGGTTCTCGTGAAAGCACCTGGAGATTTGGTTTTGTACTCACACTGCACATAGGGTGACTCATTAAATATAACTATAAAAATACTTATTAATAGTGATAATAATATTATTGCATATTTATTTTGTATTTTAATAAAATATATAAAATAACAAACAAAATAATCAGTGTGATAACACTATTATATTAAAAAATAAACTGAGTATAAAATAAAAATACAGTTATTTTATAGTACACTTAAAAATACAAAGCTAATATTAACTTTTTTATATGAATTTGTCACTTTCAAACCTAAAATCAGCAAGCTTTTATTGTGGCGGGTTGCCGGCTGCCGAATAAAGCATGCTGCGACCCAATGTGCCTACTTATACTACGCTCTTAAAGTATGTAATCTTTTGGTGAAGAAAAAGTACACACTTTTGAATTTTTAGTAGTAGAAGCTTTGCTGGCCTGTCAATCATCTGATCACAGTTCACATCCTCCACATTTCATTTCATTTAACTTCCTAACGTTACCATATTGGAGAGAAACGAAGTAGCACGTTGACCTGCCAGCCGTGGGTCTTTATGCAAAGAACTCTGGTCATATGTTTTTGCATAATGATGCATTTAAAAGTCAATGGCTGAATGGATGTTTATAAAAGTTTACATTGTTGTTGTAGGTTAAATATAAGTCTTATTTCTGAGCAGAATTAATCTCATTCTTGCCTTAAGGGGATTTCACAAGGAAAATTTTAAGTTCTGCCAAGAAGGACATGTTAGACCCATCTTGCAGAGGTTTGCTCCAACCCTCATAAAAACTCACCTGCCTGTAGCTTTCTAGTAACCCTTAGAAGCATGATTAGTTTGTTCAGGTGTGTTTGATTAGGGTTGGAGCAGAACTCTGCAGGACAGCGGCTCTCCAGGACCGACACTGGCCACCCGTGTTAGACAGAAGGACAATCTTATTTCTAAGGATGAGTTTTTCGCTCTAAATTGTCATGTTATGCTTATGTTATTGTTATGTTTATAGATTTATTCTAGAGAAACTGGACCTGTCCAGTAAAGTAACACCAGCAAGATATAAGATGTATTTGTACTCTTGTACAGTCCCATGTCTAAGGTGTCTCAACTATATAAAATTGACATTTTAAATTTATTTTCTCCTAGAATACATCATGTCAATATTATCATGTCATTTTAGCCTTAACTTAACATTTTAGCCTTAACTTGCATTGACAGCTTTACAAACTTAAAGGAACAGTTCACCCAAAAATGAAAATTCTGTCATCATTAGAAAGCAACTCATACAGGTTTGGAAAGACATGAGGGTGAGTAAATGATGACAGAATTTTCATTTTTGGGTGAACTATCCCTTTAAGAACTTTAATGCTATTAAGATTTTTAATGTTATTTATGCCTTTTTTAGCCTAGGAATGCAAACATCCAGGGTCAGGTGAGGGCCTGAACAATGCAAGCCAACTGTTGAAACCTGGTTTGCTCTGATGGATGAGATGTTGGGTCAGAGGCCTGTTCTCATTGCTTCACTGCCTGATGACGAACCACGGCCAGGTTGTAGTTCTGTTGAGCATACCCAGGAAGCAGCACAGGAGGATAGGGCAGGGATAGAGCAGTCAGCACGGCCAAGAAAGAGAAAAAAACATTCAGATCCTCTTCTTGAGCTACTGAAGGAAGACATGGCATGCCAGAAGGAGTGGGAAGAAAGGAGAGATGCAGAAGACAGGGCAAGGAGTGATAGGCTCTTTAATTTACTCAAAAAACCAATTGATAAAATGTATTAATAGAAATATTTACAATATTTACTTACAAATGTTACAAATATTTAAAAGGTAATTCTATTGTCAACATATGACTAAATGTATAAATGAATAAATTCTAAATGGCTAAACACATTCATTAATGAATAAATATCTTTGGTTACACATTTACAAAAAATAAAAGATAAAAAAGTGCTAAAGATGCCATGTGTTGTGTGAGTTCTCATGCTGACTTCCTAGTAAGCCTTAGAACAAACAGAAGAAAAAAACGGTATACTGGGTTAAGGATTTCAAAATTCCATGAAAAGTTAATCAGTTGGAATGCTGTATAAACTTACTATCAGTGTTGGGGATAACGCATTACAAGTAACGTAAGTTACGTAATCAGATTACTTTTTTTAAGTAACTAGTAAAGTAACACATTACTTTTTTAATTTACAAGAGAATATCTGAGTTACTTTTTCAAATAAGTAACGCGAGTTACTTTTTTTTCCAATTTATTGACTGACAGCTCTCCTGTCCCCATGTTGAGAGAAATCAGAAGATGTTACTGTAGATCTAAAATAAATATGAATATGCATTAATTCATCTCACTCACACAAAAAAAAAACACAGATTCAGTATTGCTCAAAATGAATACAAATAATGCAACTCAGAATATGACGCAAACCTGCAATAATTAAATGTTAAACAACACAAATATCCTTTATGTATTTAATCCCATTCTATTAACCAATGTTTTTGCTTCTGATATTCGATGATCCAGTTCAACCGTATTAATAAGCACAAATTACTCTAGACAAACATTTGTGTGTCTTTTTTTACTGCTGAAGTGTTTTGAAATGTCTGCTTCTGCATTCTACTGTACGGACGTACATTTACTTTCCCTTCAGTCTGAGGCTTATTCATTTCACTTTTGGTGTGAAAAGGCTTTTATATTTGCCAAAAATAGAACTTTTTTATTTTAAAAACAAACAAGCAAGCCTTGTCCAGATTTTAAAGTAACGCAAAAGTAACGTAACGCATTACTTTCCATACAAAGTAACTAAGTAATGTAATTAGTTACTTTTTTATGGAGTAACGCAATATTGTAATGCTTACTTTTAAAAGTAACTTTCCACAACACTGCTTACTATATTAATGTTAAGTATACGCGTGACGTAGACATGTGGGGGCGTGTTAGAACGAGCCGTTTTAGGTAGACCCCTTTAAGTATAGGTAAGTATCTAGTTCATTTCAAAATCAGTATTTGTAGCCAATTATATTGTATTTAGTGTGTTCAACTTACTTTTTTAATTAGGATGATGGTCATGGTCCTGGTTGACATCCTGTAAGGCAGACACTTGCTGCACCAGATACTGCCTCCCTTAGATTGCATACCTTCACATCATCTTCCTCTTCCTCTTGGCTGTCGTCTGGTGGTATAATATCACCAACACCAAGGCAGATGTCGTGCAGTATAGTGCATGACGCTATCACCGGTATTCACACAAATATGAAAACGGCATTCTGTCACCCTACATTGTCAATTCTTTTATCTGACATTGAAGCTGTGTGTTAAGTAAAAGTCAAATATAAAGAAAAATAATGCAACCTTTGGTGCAAACGTTGGATGCACTTCAAGTGCTTGAAGGAAGATGGCTCTAAATTGCGTCTTCATCATTCAATGAGTGGCCTGTGGAAAAATGTGCATTGAAGTGCTGAGTAGATGGTGAGGCTGGATTCTTAAAAGGTGTCATAATAATGTGCAAGGGTACCCACCATCACCGAGGAGGAAAAAGCCCTGAGCTGGATACTTTGCCTGGCTGTAAATGGGGCTGTTCTTAAGCACCCGTGATTCATGGACACTCCCGGGGTACCCTACAAAAATGCCCCTCGATGGTCGCATATCCCTTGAAGCAGGATGGAGGCAAACAGCTTTCTGTTTTTATAACACTGTCCATCAGGGCCAGCTGGTGGTTTTATTCTCACAGGGCATCCATCAATGGCTCCAACAGCTTTACCAAATGCCTGGTGATTGGTGAGAGAAGCAAAGCCTGCACCAACCTGGAGCAGGTGTTGTTCTGACTTTGGTAGGGCCACAACCTTTGGCAAAATTGCCATGACTTCATCAGCCACTCTGTGTATAATTGGCTGTGGCATCCCAAAAGCCTGTGACACAACCCTGTAAGATGCACCACAGGCCAACCAATACAAAAACATCAATGTGTGGAGTGTTGTACCACAGAGCACGCAACCTTCGAAATGAGACACACCTTATGGCATACTCATTTTCAAGGTACTATGGTTTGGGACATACTAATTCTACTGTCAACAATGTCGGTACGTAAATGAGCGGTATGAACATATTTACACATCGCATTTTTTTTTATTTTGGTCGCGCATGCACAGCTCCACCACTTATGTGCACCCCTAATTATAATAATTTAGCAGTTTCAAATATACAATTTGCAGATGATAATGAGATTGCGCGACTATATTTACGAATAATAACGCAATAATTCGCCTAGATAACACACGACACAATATAATCGGAAACCATTTGTTTTGACTTTCTGAGTTTTGAATGTAATAAAATGTATTTTCTCAGGTGATGTTTAGTTTTTGAAGTCAATTTCTAAACCACAACTAGCTATCGAGGGGGCAAAAGTGTTTGTGTAATTGTACCATAAAATGTATTGGTGCCAAGGCCTTCACGGTTTATATTGACTTACTACATGTTTACCTTTATAGTCACCTTAATAGAGCAAATTGACTGTGAAAACAGTCAGACAGATGAAGACTCTCCCAAGCTTTAGATGGCCGGAAGAAGACAGAATAAACCGGAAGACAGAATCGCACGATCGCATCCAAAATGGCGACTCCCATGCATAGACTGATCGCTCGGAGACAAGCGTGAGTTATTTTACACATTATACGAGTTTGGAGTTGAGTAATAAATTACATTTGTAACGTATTCGTTGTGTTAATTATTTCTGTAGTCGTCTATTTGAGTTTGTGTTGTTTTAATATCAAGTTTCAAGTCGTTTTGTTATACTCTCAAGGGTCTGTTGTGTTGATCTTCTTGCATCGTTATTCCCACAGGGAGGCTAATAAACAACATGTTCGCTGTCAGAAATGCCTGGAGTACGGACACTGGTCTTATGAGTGCACTGGGAAACGAAAGTATCTTTATAGACCTTCCAGGACAGCCGAGTTAAAAAAGAGACTCAAAGACAAGGAGAACAATCCTTCGGATGATTTGGGGTTAGAAACGCGACAAAACACAAAACGTTCACACACTTGAGTAGTAATATTGAACGTATGAGTTGCTGATTTATAAGTCAAGGCCCTTCGATAATAACTCGCGTATATATTACGAATATTTCTAGTTCGGAAATCTCGTGTAGTTCTAATAGGGCCTTTTTTGTCGCGTTTCAATGACGTTCTTTGACGCACAGCGACATCTACAGGCGAAAGCGCAGAATGCAGAACACTGCATGCATTGCTATAGAATGGAAAACCACAATCAATACAGACAACTTTATTAATTCCGTTTGGTTTTGAATAATTCCTACAAAGCCCTGCATTTTGAATTTCTTATATGCTGGTAAAAAAGGCCTAATGTTACCTAATTTGACAATGCTGAGTTCTAAAATATCAATAAATGCTTTCCATCACTTTTTTTTTTTTTTTTCCCGCAAAATAAGAATGAGGATTTCAAATTATATATATATGAAGTTTGGGATCAGTAAGATTTTTAATGTATATTGTATTGAGTGTGACATGCTCGAGCAAAACATGCACTATTTTTGGAATTGGCACCCCAAAATTAGGATGAAATTAGTATTGGATTTGATTCAGCAAATATGATGCAGAGCGGTGTTATTAGTCACATTTAAACTCTACTTTCTTGACACTTTTTAGAGCTGGAATAATACCACGCAGTGAGAAAAAAACAAAGAAAAAAAGGTGAGTCATTGTCTTTTTGGGAACGCCAGTGTTATCTATATAAACATGTTATGATTAATGCATGATTGATGCACTTTTACAAAGTGAAATTTCGCAACGTTATATCTATAAAGTTACTTTGAGGGAACCAATAAACTAATGTTTTTCTTGCATGCTAGGTCTGGTATGAATTTAATTTAATTGCACTTGTAGGGGTTTTAAAAATGTTTTGCACAACTATAAAGTTAATAGCATATTAGTTATTTCTGTCCAAAACAATAAACGATTTAGATTCATTGATCTTTATATTTATTATGATGATTTTTTTGTTGTTGGATGATTTCAAAGTTTGAACACTGTTTCAGAAGTATAATAACGAATGTAGTACATTTGAATTAAAGAAACGTTTAGCAGTGTAATATTAATTTGAACTAATGTTAGAGTTGGGTTTTGTAGCTGATTGTTTTTGTCATTATTATCTATTGTTACAATTGATTAATTATATAATAATTATTCAATCAATATGTTTATTAATAATTAACAACACCTTTCCATTGCACCTCTGACCTGCAAAACTGTTATGTATCAGAGATATATTTCCACATATGAAAGTGGCGCAGATCAGAAGTGAAAAAAAAAGTCAGATTTCAATTGTTTGTTGTTCACATTGCCAACTTAACAACTGATCTGTGCCACATGAGGAACAAACACAGATTTGGGCCACTGTGGTATAAAGTAGCATTATTGCATCTGCTGTTTTCTTTTAGGTCCTCCTCCAGTTCCAGCAGCGGCAGTAGTGATTCGTCCAGCTCTTCCAGCGACTCTTCCTCGGACAGCAGCGGTTCCTCGAGCTCCTCATCCTCGTCTGAAGACAGTAGCAGTGACAGCGATGACGGCTCCAGCCCTTCCTCCTCCTCCTCGTCTTCCTCCAGTTCTGACTCTGATTCCGATTCCTCAAGCAGTTCTGATCAGGGACCTCCAAAGAAGAGAAAGAAGAAATGAGGGTCCATTTCATCTGATTCGAATACAGAACTTGTCATATACATTGAGAGTACTGACTGTCACTTTGGTATTGAATATGTGAGAGTAGGGTGGGAAGTCATGTATGTAAAGAAATTGAGATATATATTTATGTATATTCTCATATTTAGTAGAATGTGAAAATCAAACACATCCACTGTTACATTTGCTTATTTACAACTTTGTTTTCTCTCCGTGGCAGAGTGTAGTGGTGTCTCAAACAGTTAAAATACTGCAATAATTTATTCATTCATAACAACATCAGTTGATTTATTTCACATCTTTTTGACCATATATATATATATATTTTTTTAAAGAATGACCATGAAGTAGGTTGAGGCGTATTAACATGGTCTTCATTTTAAGATGGTCTTATAAAATAAATTGATTTCTTACAGAAAGAAATGCACCTATTGTGCTTATTTACAACTTTGTTTTCTCTCCGTGGCAGAGTGTAGTGGTGTCTCAAACAGTTAAAATACTGCAATAATTTATTCATTCATAACAACATCAGTTGATTTATTTCACATCTTTTTGACCATATATATATATATTTTTAAAGAATGACCATGAAGTAGGTTGAGGCGTATTAACATGGTCTTCATTTTAAGATGGTCTTATAAAATAAATAGATTTCTTACAGAAAGAAATGCACCTATTGTGGGACATGATGTAAATGCGAAATTAGCAATATCAAATAATCTGTTGAAAATGTAGCACGTCTCATAAGAAAATCACAAAGAATGTTTCATTTGCAGCCGTATGTTTTTACACATTCCTTAATAAAAAAACAACGGATGATCAGAATATCCTGAGCTCATATCACTGCAGACTTAATAGTTAGACATTGCTTGATGAAAATACATTTACAACCATTTAGTCTGCTACACAAATATAATGGCAAAATAATGATTTTTATTAAAACTAGGGCTCTCAAATCAGTTAATCGCATCCAAAATAAAAGTTTTTGTTTACATGATATATGTGTGTGTACTGTGTATTTTTATATGCATGTGTAAATACATGTATATATTTAAGAAATGCATGTAATATATATTTATATAATATAAATCATATATATACATATATGCATATACACGTAAATATTTCTAATCAAAAACGTATTTTGGATGCGATTAATCGATTTGACAGCACTAATTAAAACATTAAGAATATACATCATGTTTATACCATAGTCCAGCGATTTAGTTATTGCGTCAAAATGAACGTACAGGGAATTAATATTTGAAAAATCACAAAATAGCAATCGATTATTATTTGAACGGATAAAAAAAAATCCGATTTATTAAACTATATAAAAACGTTCAATTGTTGAGTAGCTATGAGTTTAAAAGTAACGGTTTTTAGACACGTAATAGAAACTGAAATCATGAAAAAAAACAAATTCTGAGGTGTCTGAGAACGGCCGCAAATGCTGTCTAGGTAGTCTGCAGTCTGGATTTGAGACGCAGCCCTTCTGTAGGACGCTCTCGTCACGTGACCAGGTTAGTTTACGACATCAGCCAGATGCGCGATGATCTCCTCAAAGTGATCGTGATCTGCTGGAAAAATCGGTCCGACACAACCATGACGAGCAGACGACCCTCGGCGGTATGGCTCACTTAAACAAGCTGTGTCTTTTAGAGCATTTTCGTGTTTCTTGTTGGTGGCTGACACATTTATTGGGACGCGACAGCAGATCAGTGGAAGCGGACTGAGACAAAGGGAAAGGCTTTCATAGCTAGAATGCTTCGGGCCTAAAAGAAGCCAAGAGGTAAGCGGGCCATAAATCGGGCGATTACATAATTGAAAAGATCCACGCTCACGCACATACAGTAACATTTGATGCTTTATTCATGAGATCAATTGTAACAAGTTGTTAACGAAGCAGAGCTAGCGTTGTTCCTCTTTCTACATGCGAGCTGTCCAATCCTGAACCCTCGCTCACATGCCATCGACTCGACAAAGCATGCTTAGAAACAACCTTTTATTCTTTTTAAATCAGTTTTCGGTCAGAAATCATCGTGTGGTCAGTTCGTGATTGCAAACGTGTTATTAGACGATTCCTGTATATCTAGCGCTCTCGGATGCAGCGTTGCTCTTTGATGCCATTTTTGGCATGTTTATTACTAGAAATGGGCTTCTACGTCATTTAAGCTAATTCAACTTCGTTTACATTCAGTTTTTACCTTCTACACAGTCGCTAAATGCTAATGGAGTGGTCACGTAAACACACCTCATTGACTAGTTCAGTAGCTCTACTGGTTGATTATTATTATTAATAAGTAGTAATATATTCTGTGAACTTTTGACCCCCGCACTGTATCTTGTTACTTTTTTTGACTGTGACGTTAGTGCTTCAACGACGTCACGGCGTTACAATGTTTCACCTTCAGCGGAAGTCGCTGGGCGTCACCAACTCTGACAAAATGTAAACACGGTCCCGACGGCAGTAGCTTGACGAATAGAGTTTAAAGATAACCTCAATTCGGTTCAGACTAGGTGCTGTTGTGAATGCTTCGCATTTGGTTGTATTTAATCGTTTTATTTGGGATTAACTGAGTTAAAGAGCAAAATAAAATGAGTTGTTTAGGTGTGGTATATTTGAGAGTAATTCAGCAGTGTTTGTTGGCTTGATAGTTGTTAGTGTGCTTTTTATTCTGTCCATATGATATACCATCTTTAGTGTACTTTTTAGGGCAAATCTATTGCATCATTATCCATGTTTGGAGGCCATTTTAAAGTCAGTAGCTAGAGCAGGAACAAGGCTGCGTTTGGAGTTGCATACTACTGTAGCAGTCTTCCTATTACTCACTGTGGTCTAGAGTAGATGTGCTCTGTGTAGTATGCAAATTTTCTTTATGCAACGAATACTCTGATTACCTGCTGTATTTGTGGTGCGTTCCAGTTTTCCCTGCTGCCCTGCAAAGTGGACCTCGTAGGGTGTTAGCTTTAGTGATTAGGGAGTGTGTATTCTCAGTCCAAAGGGTAACGCAAGAGTGCATCAGCGTCTTGCTTTTCTGGACGAGCACCACTTCAGTGCTATACAAATATACACTAAGGGAGGTTTACTAGTGTTCACGAGTGTCTGAATGATAAGGGAGGGATTATACATTGTATGTAGGATGAACGCAAGCCGATTTAAAGAATCTCAAGTTATACATGACAAGACTTTCCGTTAGCACGTAACCCAGAGGATTTTTAGATGATTCAACATCAGAGGCTTTTTACAAGGCATCACTAATTTGAGCTAACTAGTTAAACCAACTCCAAAAGGTACGGGGGGGGGTAAATGACTGTATAGCCTGCTAAGAATCTCTCCCCCCAAAAAAGGTGGTTTATGGTACTTTACGATCAGCGAAAGTTCTTGATATACACTTCAGTGCTATACAAAATTGAGAAAGCATGCAAAAAAAAATTGGGTGCAAATAAATTTTCATGTTGATAGTGGCTACTAGGCCGTTGAATGAGAGTATGAAATGCATGGTGAGTTATAAATAAGACCTATTGTTTTTGAGTGTGAAGTAAAGATCAGAATGCACTGCGCTGGCTACTGTATCCCACAATGCAATGGTTCAATCTCACCTTCCATACAGTCCAACAGTAGGGTTCCGCAAGTAAAAATCCGGTTTATTCTTTTTTTCCATACTGGAACTGATTTTTAACATGAACTTAGAAAGCTTTAAATACAGACCTACTGTGAGCTATGAAGTTGTTAATCAGTGGTATATGCTTTTTGTCTAGGCTATTTGTCTGATTAATTTCAAATAATCATGTTTAACAGTAGAATTCCTGGTGGGAAACTACCCGTGATTCTGTTTCAGTGCTGGAAACTGTTGTGCTGCTTCATATTTTTTGGAACCTGTGATACTTTTTTCCAGGATTCTTTGATGAATAAAAAGTTAAAAAGAACAGCATTTACTTAAAATATAAATCTTTTCTAACAATGTAAGTGTTTACTATCCCTTTTTTTAATCAATTTAACACATCCTTGCTGAATAAAAATATGAATTTCAATAAAAAAGAAAAAAAAATGACCGAGCCCAAACTTTTGAATGGTAGTGTAGATTGTTACAAAAGATTTATTAAAAATATATAAATATTTATAAATATGTAAAAGATTTTATTCATCAAAGAATCCTGAAAAAAGTATCACGTTCCAAAAAAAAAATATGTAGCTGCACAGCTGTTTCCAGCTTTGAAATCAGCTATATTAGAATGATTTCTGAAGGATTGTGTGACACTGAAGACTGGAGTAATGATGCTGAAAATACAGCTTTGATCACAGAAATAAATAATAGTTTAAAGTATATTAAAATAAAAAACATTTTAGAAGATATATTTTAGAAAATGTATTTTAAATTGCAATAATTTTACACAATCGTACTGTTTCTTTTCTGTATTTTTGATCAAATAAATGTAGCCTTAATGAGCAGAAGAAACTTCTGTAAAAAACTTTTAAAAATCTTACTGATCCCAAACTTTTGAACAGCAGTGTGTGTGTGTGTGTGTTTTGCAATAAACAATTTAAAACTTGTTTCTATAATCAACATCTATAAAATAAGAGTTATACATCATCTGTTGTTCTTAATTTGATTGCCATTCGCAATGCTTCATGGGATTAGTTCTTTCCCTCACTAAAGCCATTAAAGGGTTAGTTCACCCAAAAATGAAAATTCTGTCATTAATTACTCACCCTCGTGTCGTTTCAAATCCATAAGACCTTCGTTCATCTTCGGAACACAAATTAAGATATTTTTGATGGAATCTGAGAGCTGTCTGACCCTGCATAGACAGCAACACAACTGAAATGTTCCCAAGACCAGAACCGTAGCAAGGAGATCTGTAAAATAATCCATGTGATATCAGGGGTTCAACCGTAATTTTGCGAAGCTACAAGAATACTTTTTGTGCGCAAAAGTAAAAAAAAAACGACTTTATTCAACAATTCGTCTCCTCCGCATCACCCTGGTGCCGTTTTGGAGAATATCCGCTGGAAGTAAACCGCGTATGCTGTTCTGTGTCAGCTGCGCCACACGGATACACTGTTTTCGTTCAGATCAAATCACAACAACATAGGAAACCGATCCGGCGTGACACAAAAAATATTCTCGTAGCTTCGTAAAATTACGGTTGAACCCCTGATGTCACATGTTTGAGAACCCCTTGTTGCTCTTCTGGAAAGCACTTTGGTCAGCCTGGTGGCTGTTGTATATGTGCTCTACAAATAAAATGAACTTGAACTTGAACATGGATTATTTTACAGATCTCCTTGCTACGGTTCTGGTCTTGGGAACATTTCAGTTGTGTTGCTGTCTATGCAGGGTCAGACAGCTCTCAGATTCCATCAAAAATATCTTAATTTGTGTTCCGAAGATGAACGAAGGTCTTACTGGTTTGAAACGACATGAGGGTGAGTAATTAATGACAGAATTTTCATTTTTGGGTGAACTATCCCTTTAAGTATACAGTCTTGAACCTTGTACTTTTTTGTCTGATTTTTCAAATACTACTTTTATTTATTTATTTATTTGTAATGGTGTGATTCTCCTGGTTCATGGCTTTTAACTCTTTAACAAAGATTTTTTTTAAATCCATATGGGAAAAATAAATGGGGGGGGGGAAATACTTCCGGAAACAGTGCTGCTAAAAACAGGCACCGTTACACTGGATTAAAATCCTCCATGACTTTTAGCATATTTTTTATTGATTCATTATTTTACCAGACTGTCAAATGTTAGCACATTTTTACACAAACTTAGATTAAAAAATGAAAAATATCTGCTGGATTCCACTTTCAGAAATTGTTGCACACTTTTAGTTTAAAGTCTATACTGTGCAGTATGCCATCCAAACATTAGCTGGCGTGTAATTCGCAGTGTAATTTCCCAGCTAACTCATGCAGACCTGCAGGCTCCCGGCACAGATGTGTATCTGGATCTGGGACAAACCTTGTGCTGCTTATGTAACCAAAATAAACACGCACACATTGACACTGTCTCTGACTCCTGCCCGTACGCTATCATCAGAAGACGTGCGCACAGAAGAGACCACGATGTTCATTGATAAGCCAGTGACAAAAGGTGTATTGTTGAGCTCAACACAGCCCGTGTATGAAAGCCGTTATGGGTCTTGACTCTCTGCAGGGCTTCCTGCTTCAGTTGTGACACTTTGCAATGTTTTGTCATTGTCCATTTGTACAAGCGTCTACAGCATGTAGGCCGTGCTACAACATCTTTCATTTTTGAGAACAACTTTTTTTTAAACTTTTGGTGTTGTTGTTTGCAGCTTAAGCAGGGCTGGATGAGCTCAGAAGAGCTGCAAGCATTCATTTACTGCAGTAAAGTCCCAGTCTGTAAAAGGAGTAAAAGCCTGTTTTCCAAGACTGAATCGACTATTCTTGTTGCTGTGCCCGAGGTTCCTGTGCATATAATATGGAAAGTTTTCCAGGTGACTGAGTTACGGTTATAGGGGTCATGCGTTCAGAAATCAACATTTCTTTGATCTTTAACACAAGAGGTCAAAATACTTTATAAACCTATAGCAAAGTTATTTTTTGTTCTTTACGCATAGAAACATTGATTCTGTAATCCTATTATATGGTCAATAAAGATGTTGATAAAAACATGAATGATTGAACACTTTAACAGTACACAAGTCTGTGCACACTGGGAATCGTATTTTCCCAAATAAAGGCCAGGTGACGCTAATTTCACGTACAGTACGCAGTGAATATTACATGAATATGACACAGCGGCAAACTGGATATATCGCACATGCATCTAACTGATGGATTTGACAAAGTTTGCAATATGTGTGACATTGAATGTTTATTGGATATTCAAAGACTTATCAAAATGCGTATTTGTTGAATGCCGATAGTATTTTGCAAAAAGTACTTGCCTTTAAATTATTGGACAGAACTGTTAAATAAAGACTGTAAACTAATGAAGACAGAGCAAAAGAAACTCCTATACGTCTATGCCGTAGAGCTGTCAAAATGGCTGAAAAACTAAATTCGAATTTTGTACTTAACTTAATTTTACATGGCTTTCTAAACATGTGGCTCTCGTGCGAGACGCGAGTGCAACGGTGATAGATGTCCCTCTAGAAAATGTGATAAATATGCGTTCTGTGTGAACGGCTTGTTTTCGGTTTTGACGTAAACAACATAATCTCCACATTGATGTTCTTTTTTCCCGCAATATTTTGAATGAACAACGTAGCAGCGCCGCATCTAGTGGGTTCAACTGGATAGGCTAACAAAAACATTAAAATGCAATGACACTTACATCGTCGTCGCATCTCGTGCGCCACTGATAAAGCAGCCTGACGCACACCTAAAATTCGAATGCTACGTTTTTGCATTCGAATGTGGATTTTTATTTTAAATTCGACGAATATTCGAAATTCGAATTTTTTTTTGACAGCCCTACTGTGCCGAGACGTTAGTGTTCTCAGTGCTGTCAAAATAAAAGTCCTGTTCCCAACACTTACCGGCCAAACAGAATAACTTAACAATAATAAAAAAAAAAGCCAAAAATCATCATGGACCAATTGTAGTTGATAGGTGTTTAAACTATTTTACCTGCCCTCAGGTTTGACATCATTTTGTTTACTTCTGCTTATGTTTACGATACACACTACTGTGCAAAAATGTTATTGAAGTTAACAAATTATGCAACTTTTGAAGGATCTAAGGGTTTAGCGACAGTCTTCGGTCTCAGTTCTACGATTTTATAAATGCTCCGGCAATAGTAATATAATAATTTGTGTCAGGAGTGCAAAGGAAAACATGCAAAAGCGAAACAGAACTGCATACCTTTAATATGTAATGGCAATTGCAAGCTGAATCCAGTGCATCATACTTGGCTAAATTGTTTATGAAAAGCCAGTGAAAAATATTCAGCAGCACTTTCTTTGTACACAAATGTGTTAAATCCAAGAAATATTAATATGTTCTTCATTATTTACATCAGATTTTGCCCTGAAAGATTTACCCTTCATCATCGCTTACCAAGAAATTATACAATTAGAACATATTTTAACCATAAGTGATCTTACTTTATATACTTACAAACAAAATGAGCCTCTATATATATATATATATATATATATATATAAATAAAAAAAACTCATTTTTTTGTTATAACTGATTATTATACTATATACTATTTTATTTATATTTTTAATCCTGATATTACTCTGCATTTCTTGCGGTAATTAACTCATTGTTTTACAGATGCAGTACACGTGGGCTACGTATGTAAACCTTACCGCAAAGGTTAGTGAAGGGTCAGTTCCACACCAGCAGTCAGTAATATTAATATATCTAGTAAAGGTTTATGAGCCGTCACTACACAAATGCTTGAAAGGGTGATGATTTTGTGACTGCTCAGGTGGATTCAGTAAATTTATTCTGTGAAGGATTTGTCAAGCTGATTCAAACCTTTAATGTAAATGAATCATCGTTCTTTAGTTCAACTAAACTGGCGTTGTGTTGGTTTTTGCGAGTGGCACATGAGGACAGAACAACACAATTGAAGGCTTTCCACTGTTATTGTTTTCTCTCTCATCAAATTCAAACTGGAAAATTGGATTTGTATTTATCATTATATATCATTTTAACCAACATATTGCCCAGATTTTTCATGTTATGGTTTACTATCAAAATTGGATTGTTTGCTCTGGAAAATTAGTCGTTCACAAAATCACCGCCCTTTTTGCCCCAGGTTTTCCCAATTTTTCCCCATCTTAAACATACTTCAGAAACACGGACTGTAAAGCAGTCAGCACATGCACCAGGCTCTGGGTTGGTAGCTTGTGTGCGTGACTCTGGCACACGCCCTGAGTACACAATCCTGAGCGATATCGTCACATATAAAGTCAAGATATCCCTGGCAGTCTGTTCACCTAACACCAATATGGAAGGGCCAGTACCTTCAGAAAAATGGTGTTAATTTTTTACAGTTGAGTGCAAAGGGCTTTTTAAAAAAAGTTAATATTGCACAGATGCATGTGTGTGTGTGTGTGTGTGTGTGTGTGTGTGTGTGTGTGTGTGTGTGTGTGGTTTACTGTCAGGTTATTGCAGTACAAATAGCATTGTCTTAAAATCAGCCTTAAAAATGTATTATCTATAGAAGTACATTAATGTCCAATTTGACATAAGTGCTATATTTTCTCTCTATGCTTTATAAACTTTATAAATTAAGACAAGCACAGACTTCTTTCAAGCATGGTGATAATTTTCATAAAATTGGGGCAGAATATTTCCCAGTGGTAAGGGAATATTGCTTTACAACAACTAAAATGTTCTCAACTTCTAGAATATTTTTGCATTTTAACAAAGGAAACAAACAAAAAAAACAGACAATTTGGTTATATCCTTAACTTTATTTGCATGTTACATAACCATGCATGTCCTAATTTAAAAGCTTAAGGATCTGGTTTACCTCACTGGAGAAGATGTTGGAAGCCTGACGCGTGTTGATTTACCTTATTAAAGCATTTAGGGATCTTGTTTTGCTCAGATTGACAAGCAAAAATGGTCCATTTACCTCTTTCAGTATTGTAGCAATGCGTGATGTCTTTTTCCAACCCAGCAGCGTTCTGTTGGTCAGCTTGGATTAGTAATGAGCAGTTCACCAGTTGCATAGGAAAGTCTTTCACCCTCATGTGAAATTACCGATCACATGGATTCCTATTGAAATGACTGGATTCAGCTTATGAAAATGTACCGAACAGCCATAAATGTGCACTTTAAGTTGTAAGTGATGAATAAGATATAAGAAATATATCCACCTTATTCTTCAACGCAGAAGTAAGCCTATGGGCGAGACTTCCGGTTCATTAGCCGCTGTAGGGAAATAACGAGAAGAATAGCAACGTGCAGAAAACGGTAAAACTGTTTGCACTACAAACCAGTGTGTTCATAATTAAGATAATACATTAAAATAATATGGTAAGACACACCAATTTGCAATATCAAGCAGCAAAACGAGCCGTTTTGTACAGCTAAAAATAGCTGGAAGCGAATGACACTGGAAACCAGACACATAAAATTTCACGCTCTTATGGGAAAAATAAGGTGGATACAATATTCACTATGGTGCTGCCAGCAATATAAAAAAATGTTTTTTTAAGTTGATATACTTTTTTAAAATTATTATTCTCCATCCTAAGGGGCCGTTCACACAGAACACGTTTTTCCATTCCATTGCACAAATTTTCCATCGTTTTTTGCATTACGTGTGAGACTATTGCGTTCACGTCTTTTTGCAGCGTCTCACACATGAGTGCCACGTTTTTAAGATGCCGTGTCAAGTTAAAGAATTTAAACTTTTAAAGGCAGCGCCGCTCATTAATGCCAGTTCCAAAACAGTGGACCAATCAGAAGAGCCCGGAGGCGGGGCAAGCGTTGTGAGCTTTCGACCAACTTGGTTTAGTGTATCTCTTTTTGTTCACATAATTTTCCCCCTAGCATCATATTTTTCCCCCTAGCATTATACCAAGTCACTATGTAAAATTAAATGGTTTCAGTTGAACTTTTACAAACCTTTGTTCCTATCAAATCACTGTGTGATGACATGATGTCAGTGCCATTTTCAAAATAAAATGTTTGGCATTAAAATAAGTTTGTAGATACCAGTAGCCTATGTTCATGTTTTTTACTTTACTTGCATTAAACATTTTAATCTATTTAATGACAATGATCCATCTCGGAGCAAACACATATAGATATATTAGCTATATTACCCAGCCCCAAATGTTGAATGTTTTAGAACTTACTTGTTATAGTGACTTTGGTCACATTTTAGTTTTGTGACCAGTTCTCACTAATAATTAACTGTTAACTACACATTTTGCCTCAATAAACTCCTAATTTGCTGCTTATTAATAGTTAGTAAGGTAGTTGTTAGTTTAGGATTAAGGGATCTAAAATATGATCATGCAGAATAAGACATTAATATGTGCTTTAAGTACTAATAAACAGCCAATATGCCAGCAATATGCATGCTAATAATTAGCTAGTTAATAGTGAGAATTGGTCCCTAAACTGAAGTTTTACCGTGACTTCAGATACACTAGAAGATGTAGGATTTTGATGAGATGAAATAGATCAAAATGCAAGCTATTACCAGGGGCCGGTTGCATAAACTGCTTTGACTAAAAAGTTAGTCTGGTAAGACTGGTCATGACTGGTGTAATATGTAAAGTAAGACTGATTAAGACTTGGCTAACTGCTAGTTGGTCAAACTAAAGACACAGTCTTAACATAGTGGCTATGTTTATGCAGCTGGACCCAGACCGGTGAGACACAATTGTTTTTGGTGATTCCCATATTGCATCTAATTGCCTCATCACCACCTGGGTTTACTAAAAACTGCATCTGGCCCTTTAAGGAAACTGATGCTGATGGTGTTGGCTCAGACCCAAGTGGGGGAGGGCAGTGTGTTTACTGAGAGACAGCAGCTGATTGGCTGCTGTGACTCTTAATGTCACAGAGGGGAGTGGCTGAGTGGCATAAAATAACATGTCCTTATATGGGCGCTGGTGGACTGCACCATTCTCCACAGCACTCGGAGGGGTGTTTGCTCTCAGCAAAAAGATTTATGTAGGCAACTTGTTACTTCATGTGGACGTAATATTGATAAAATATAGAAGGATGAGTTTGTTATTAGTGTACACTATATGAAACTTTCAAGCATTTTATTTTTTATTTTTTATTTTTTGGAGGTGTGTTATCTTTTTTTTTTTTTTTTTTTCATTTTGATGGTCCAGTGGTTACTAAGATTTGTAGATTTGGTATAGATCCTCATGCCTTAGTTAGTCCTGACCTGTACGTTGTACCGGTGTCTCCTCTGTTCAGCGCAGTGGTTTGTTCCACAGACAGACTGTAACCTCCCCTCCCTGAGTCAGGTTTATCTCAACTCCCAGGAAATACAGCAGCGAAGACAAGGATGGGTTAAATGCAGAGCACTAATTCCGAGTATGGGTCACCATACTTGGCCACATGTCACGTCACACGTCACTTTTATTCTAGGGGAAAAGGCTATATATGATTACATCATTAAGTTTATTAAAGAAACGAAGTTAAGTAAAATAAAAAAAAATAAAAAAATGTATTTTGTAAAAATGTAAATCTCTCTTTTTTTTTTTTTCTTTTGTTATTTGTTATTTATTTTATTATGAATAATATGATTAATGCCTTTTTTTGGGGGTGTTTTTTTTTTTTTTTTTTTTTTTTTCATTTTGATGGTCCAGTGGTTACTAAGATTTGTAGATTTGGTATAGATCCTCATGCCTTAGTTAGTCCTGACCTGTACGTTGTACCGGTGTCTCCTCTGTTCAGCGCAGTGGTTTGTTCCACAGACAGACTGTAACCTCCCCTCCCTGAGTCAGGTTTATCTCAACTCCCAGGAAATACAGCAGCGAAGACTGAAGTGTGAAAGCTGCCGATCAAGAAACTGTGCCTCCGGAGTGGACGCTACTAAACGATAGGGAGCCATAGCTGAGAAGAACCATCAAGTTGTCTGGAGTTTTCTCTCTCAATCCTCTTCCAATGGTTCATTGGTTGAGGCCATGGCCTCTCAGTCAGGGTAAGCACCAGCCATGTTCTCAGTGAGTAACTCCTGTAGTAGTCACGGCAAAGTTTTAGGCCTCCTCGTAACAGTTTACATAGCTTTCGTCTCTTAATTAGTTTTATTTCACAGACTTTAATTCCAAACTGAATCTTGTCTTTTAAATTGGTCTTGAAATGAGCAGTGCACTGTAGCAGCTTTGCCAAAGAATATTCTAGACAGGCCGGACAGATCATAATCTGGATTATATTACGGTCTGAAGCACCTTTGAATATGTAGATATCAAAATGATTTGGGTGAGCATGCACAAAAAAATGCTTTTCAGGGTAGAGCATGTGTAGAAATCATTGTGAAAAATGTAAGACGTCTATACCTACACACTCATTTAATGCTCTGACCAGATCAAAACGTAAAAGTAATTCTTGCCCACTCTCTAGAAATCGAATCATTCCAGTCAAATGAGAAACTTCCCAGCAATACTTGCTGACTGTCGTATGATCACCAACCTACTGGAATAAACACCCTGGCCTCAGTTTGACATTTGCATCATAGGATTTAAAGCCCTGCAGACGGAAAGAGAGCCGCACTAACAGTATCTAACACTCTCAAATGTGGATTTAACCAGGTTTTGCCATTTCTTACAAGGTTAGGCCACCCAAAAATTGAAAGTTCATTTTTAGTATAGTATCAACCCTCAATGCACACCTTGGCAATCGAATTGCTATTGGCTAGTAAATTTTTTTTTTGTTTATTTAAAATAGAAATCTTTTATTTATTTAAAATAGAACTCTTTTGTTACAATATACACTAAAGTTTGGGGTTATTAATATTTTTCTTTCTTTTGCTGTTCTTTTTCCAAAAAAAAAATTTTTCATCAAAAAGTATCACAGGTTCCAAAAAAATATGAAGCAGCACAACTGTTTCCAACATTGATAATAAATCAGCATATTAGAATGATTTCTGAAGGATCATGTGACACTGAAGACTGGAGTAATGATGCTGAAAATTCAGATTTCACCGGAATAAATTGTTTTTAAAGTATATTAAATTAAAACCATCATTTATAATAATTTCACAATGTTACGGTTTTCTGTATTTTTGATCAAATAAATGCAGCCTTGATGAACAAACATTAGACTTCTTTAAAAAACAATTCTATTTTATATTTTTACATTAACAATGTAATCCATATTCTATTTATTAAAGCCAAAACTCATCAAATTAGTGTTTTTAAGAGTTTTACCGTCAGAATAATAACTCAAGGCCATAACAATTTAAACAATAGATTTTATTTATGAACTTATGTTCAGCTATTCTTTTTAATAGCTAACTTTAACTATTTTTGAATTTTTCGGATCATCAGTCATCAAAGCTCGGTAAATATTGGTCACAGACACAGAGATTTACTTTAAATTTCACCAAGCTGATTTCAAGTCTTATTTTGATGTAACACAGTGATTATATACCTAAGTGTGTAAGTTGTTTATTTCTTAATTAGTCTTCCAATGAACACCATTATATTGTTAATTCAGACTGATTTGTGAATGCAGAATGTGCTTGAACACAAGAGGCGGGATTTATCTCATTAACCAATCATAGCTAATCATAATCAGTTATATCCAATCGTATCGTTGCCTCCTTTAACGTGATTTTCCCTCATTCATTCTCAATTACCCCCCACCAAACTCACCGCACGCTTTAGTGGGTCTGTTAAAACTCAGTGGGCTCAGGGGAGGCGAGAGAGACGTGCTGGTGTCGCTGTAGGACAGTATTACTTTAGAAAAATTAGTGATTTATACACTTTTTAATGATATATTTTGTAATATTTGAATTTTTATTTTTGTAGTACAAATGTTTTTCTCATCCAATTTTTTGAGGAGGCACTGCCCCTATATACACACACACACACACACACACACACACACACAAATTGGCTTATCTTCATAAAATGGCACAGCTTTTTACTATGATACATTCATATGTGATATGATCTGCAAGAAGAACTACACTTTTACCAAGAAAAATCAAGCAAGCATTTTCTGATAGAACTTCAGTAATTAGAACCAAAACGTGTTAAATGTTTGAAATGTTGTGAAAATGTTTTTTTTTTTTAAATATTTGTCATATTAACTGAACTTAGGTCTGGTGGTGGTGCTTGAGACATTGTTGGTCATTCAATGTTTTAGTAAAACAAAATAACAATAATTTGGATATGTTAATACTATGTTTCTACTGCTAACAACTACATAAAACATGCTAAGGTCTGACTTTAGCCAAAGTGATTGGCGTTTTGTGGATTAGCTCCGCCCACTACTGAAGGAACCTTCTTCTGCTTGTCCTTCACTCTAACGGAAACACTGACAAGTGAAATCTAACAATGTATTAGCCAGTGGCTAATGATAGACATTATGTAGTCTCATATCGTGGAAATGTAGTTGCATATGTGAGTGATTTACATGCATTGTAGAGGATTGAGTTTAATGTGTCATGTGACCATGCTTCAGGCCAGATTTGGAGTGTTGCAGAACACAATTTGATTCTTGCATGTCGTATGAGAGATCGTAATGTGGAAAGTTCGTATTTGCAAAACTATGAACGTCAAGCCCAAAGTATGCTTCTCTTGTCTGAGTTTTATTTTTTCCCAAATTCCATATCTTCTGTTTTTATTTGTCTGGATTTTATTTTAAGGTTGAATAAAAAAAACTGCATGTCTGATTAATTGAAATCCTGAAACTTGCGTCGTTACACTTACACGGGTTAAGCTAGAAAGCCATACAGGTTGAAACAATAAGGAGGCGAGTACATTATGACAGAGTGGGGCCCTGAGCTGTTGGTTGTTTTAATAAGCAGTGTGGAGAGAAGGTTTAGGTGTATGCACCGGTTCATCAACGAGGATAATTCATGCTTTGTCAGAGATGGTTTGACTAATTGGATTTTGTTGCAGTGCAGTGTGTGTGTCATTGGTCATTTGAGTGGTTTTGTCGTGCAAATGCGCTCCTATTAGCACATTCATTTCGCTTTCTCAACACGGCTATCAACTTCACAAAATAAACCTCTCTGTTACCTTGACAGGATCTAATGCATCAATAGTGACTCGTCTTAAAACTGCATCTGAAAACACTCCCTCCCCCCGACGTGACAGTGCTGATCTAATCAGTCATGCTTTCCTTCTGAAAGCAAACGAGGAGATTTATTTAACTGCCCAGTAATAACACTTTTTTTTTAACTCTTAAACAGTTTGATTAAAGTGTCCTTTAATTTACCCATGACTCTTCTTTCTTCCTTCCTTTTTCTTTCTTGTTTTTGGCTCTCTTTTTGCTCTTTTCCTATTTTTCTTGTCACACTCGTTCTTTCTCTTACCTGATTTTGTCCTCCTTTCAATTTTGTTGTGAAACCATAGGCAAAATGAATCTGTAGTTATGGCTTCATGGAGATACAGTGAATATAATTATTAATTCATTGCCAGTTTGCTATGCCTTTACTTAAGAAATGAGTGGAAACCTGCATATTATCTTATCCGTGTAGTCCTAAGCTACAAAGTTCAGGATAAGCCTCTGTACAACATTTGCATATGAAGACTTCAGATGTAAAAAACCTCTAAATCTGTCTGAGATGTTTCTTTTAAATTAGCATTTTTATCAGGCTCCTATGAAAATAACATTGGGCATTTTTGAAAACAAGGCATTCAATAAATGACTCATAACCTTTTCAAGTGAAATTACTGAAGCTAACACGGGAGCCTCATTGCTTTGCATCTGACGTCTTCATTCATTTCAACAAGAGTTGTTTTCAACCTGTTGTGGTTTTGAATGACGCTCTGAACTGATTATTTTTTTTGTCTTATTTTAAAGTAAAAATCTGCCTTTTCGAATGACTTGTGGACTAGATGTTTGCTAATTACTAAACTACATGCCTCAAAGACTGACGAAGTTTCACTTCGCACCATTGATTCTCAACCCTTGTTTAACCAAACACACCCCACATATCTCACGTAACCTGTAATGTTAGCAGTCTTTCATGTCTTAACTTTTGAAACAACCTTTTTTAAAGGTTTCTGTGTGCTATAGAATATCGTTTCATCCATTGTGCTAAATATTGGCTGAATGTGTAACTACTTTAGTGAGTCCTGTTATTAGTAATGACGCACAGGGCAGATAATGAATATAATGTTGGGTTAGCCGAAGCACGCAGTGTAAGACAAAGATGGACAGAATTAAAGTCAGTATTACCAATAACTGTGTCTAATTGAATTGTAACATTTGAGTTCTGCTACATGACTGTTGTCTGTTATTCTGAGAAATGGCCCGGGTCTTGTTTTCTGAAGGGAAAGCACATCTGCTTGTCTCCAGTAATCCTGTCCATTTGTTTCCATTTGTTGTTCAAATATGTAACTTTATCTTGGTAGATGAAGGTGTAGATCAAGGTGTCAGGAAGCTATTTTTCTCTAATTCTTCATTGCTTAGTGACTCTTAGTGTCTCTGTTGTTAGCAACATGAACCGTGAAGACCGGAATATGCTCCGTATGAAAGAAAGGGAAAGGAGAAATCAAGAAATCCAGCAGGGAGGAGAGGCCTTTCCAGCTAACTCTCCCCTCTTTCCTGAACCTTATAAAGTAAGTTCATTTTGTTTCTTCTTTTTTTCCCCCCCAGTTTATTATCTTTTATTTATTTATTATTTTGCCCTGTAGACCCCATCTAATCTTGGGTTGTTCCTTTTTGGCTTCTATGCACAATTAATCTGGCTCTTTAGCAAAAAAGCAAAAAACAAACACTTGATCAATGCACTGTGGTGAAACAGCAACTTTGGTCATTACATAATTACTGGAAAAATGTATGCGTCATGGAAACTTGAGAGATTTGGGTGTTTTAATGGTTACAAAAAAACCCTGTGAAATTTACAGTAAGAACTGCAGCTGTGCTTGCCAGAACTTTGCTGTAAAAATGCCGTAGCAAAATGAAGTATTACAGATTAAACTTAAATTTACTGTAAAAAAACATTTCATTAAATTAAATAATGTTGATATACCAAATGACTAAAACATGTTTTTTAGCTTTTATAATATAATGACAACCACCTTATGTATACAAATAATGTATATATAGAAAGTGGATGGTGTCATGCACACAAATGATACAAAACACCATCATGGTAACTCTAAAATAATGCAATAAACATTAATTAAACAACGTAAGATGTAACATAAAACCCTAACCCTAAAAAACTTTCACACTGGGAATTTACGTCTCTAAATTTCACTGTAAATTATAAAATGACTTGTTCTATTTTACATCCAAAATTTCAACGTGTAGAGGAAGGCCAGTGTAATAAGATACCGCCGTTATATAAAATGCAGAATGGCAACTAAGATGCTTCAAAGTAATTGCTAAATTGAAACATGCATCCAAATTTAAACATTATCCAGTGACAGCTGGCGGTAGGTTTTGGAGGAAAACCGTTAGAAACCGTTTCCAATCAATGCTGAAAATCTCGAAACGGGTTTCATTTGCTATTTGAACCCTAACGGTTATTACAGGGCATTTTATAGGTAAGTACTTGCATTGTTAGATGCATCAGCAGTATGGTTGCTTATTATAAATCTGTCTGGCTAATATAAAATATCTGCTAGTTAGTGGCGGGTTAACTTCTTGTCGTAAATGTGTGGTAAGTGCTCAGCAAATGTCTAGTTATACAGGGATAAGCATTGTGTGGTTTAGTTTGCAGGTGTGAGGAAGGAAAGAACAGTCCCAATAAGAACTGGTCATTGAGAAACGTATTTTACAGTGCCGTAGTCAAAGGAATTACATCATTTTACATCAGATGATCTCAAGTGATGAGAGAGAGGAAAATAGTGTTCCATGAAATAATATCAAGATAATACTTTTATTTTGTTGTCCTTGTTGGTTGCACTCAACAACATACAAGAACCTGTCAGAACTTTGAGGAAGCTTTGTTAATTTTGAATTTAATGTTTGAATTGTTACATTTATCACAATTTCCACCCCTATAGTTCAACTTTGTTGTTGTTGAAAAGTGGAAATTTAGCTATTTTTGTTTTGGATATGTTTACCCAACTTCAATATTTTAAAAACCTCATGAAATTACCTGACAAGCACAGTGTCTTTGCTGTGTTGACACATTTCCTTTCTAAACAGGAAGTCTGGGCGGGACATACAGAAGGACTTTTATTGTTTTAGTTTTTTGAAACCATGTTCTGCTACTCTTTCTGTAAAGTTTATTGGATGAAGTTTGGAGTGGAAATGTGTCATTAATAATTTGAGTCTATTTTTAGTATAGAGGTGATCCAACATCAGTTGCTGCAAAAACCAATTTAATTTAATCGCATTCCTCCTGACCTATTTCTTTTTTTTTTTTAAATTTTAGATAGTATTTCAGGATGTGAAATACTATCAATGGACTAAAACTCTACATTCATGGGGGTTTTTCCAAACTGGGCTGATATAAAGCTGCAATGGGTGGAAAAAGGACACATATATAATGGTCACATATGTTACAGTAAAGAAGATTACAGTCTCTCTCAGTCTAATCTTTGCCGCTAACCAGCTTTGCACAGCGGTAAGTGCTTTACTTTGGTGGTGAACCTGTCATAGGATGCAAGAAATGCAACCTGACAGGTAGAGAGTCCCGTTATTACCTTCATACTCCCAATGGGATAAGATGAAGTGGTGTGTACTAACAGTGGAAAACCCCTGCTTTGACATGTCCTCCGGTCGGGCTGGGACGCGATGTGCTACTTGTTTATTCTGGATGAACTCATTGAGGGCAGTAGTGCAAAAAATACTTCACATAACGGTCTGCTCCTGTACACTTGACTCAAACATTCTGGACAGATCAGGTTATAAAAAAGGACAGGGAATATTGAATCCTTGTGTCTTATTTGTCATATGATTCAGTATCGTCTCTAAATCATGTTTAATTGTTGCAAGGATCAGACAACAAATGGGGAATGTCCACAGTGGCCATGTTCCTGTCTCTTACATTAGAAGATTTATGCAAGCACAGTGTAACGTGCAGATGAAAATTACTTTGCCAGCAGCTGATGAGTTGTTTACAGATGTCTTTTTGACTAATTTGTCTTACTTTCTGTTCAAGTTTCAAATCATATACGTTTTAGTGGATATTTACACAAATATCCACTAGTAAAGGACTGTTTTTACACAAAGAAAATAGTTAAAGCTAGATACAGACCTTTTGATTCTACAAATTTACCATTGTAATTTAAATAGTTTCCATAGTTTTAACAGTGGTATTTGTAATAAGAACATGGTAAGCACAGACTAAACCATGTATGATTTTTCACTACCGTGGTTAGATGTAACTTTAACTGAGTTTTATAATAAAAACAGTAGCCTAAAACATTTAGAAACTTTAAATACAAAATATACAATTCAGAAACTGCCATAGTTTAATAATATTCAATGATGCACCAAAATTTTGGCGGCCGAATGAGCAATTTTTGGTTTGAAATGTTGTCTCAATCAGTGATTCAACGGTATAAAGACGTCATTGAAACCGCTCATAAACGATAATGTCATGTAAAGTCACATTTACGGCGGGACAGGCATTCAAAATCCATAAACTCAATAGTCGGCTAGAAAAAATAACTCCATAAAGCAGCATTTTGCTAAATATATGCACTATTGCATATTGATTAGAGTTTTACCTAAACTGTTACCTTCATTATTTAATGAGTAAATCTGTGAAAATTGAAAATTGTAGAAACACTGTTATTAAATACTGCCTTATGTGCAATTTAAATGTTTGTACAACTTGGCCTTTATTTGAGTGTTAATGATTAAATAATGTTGATAAATTAATTGATTATTAAATAATATTTCTTTTTGGTTTTTGGCCAAGTGCATCCTGAATTTCCAGTTTCAGCCCAGAATTTTTATTTGCGGTGCATCACTAAAATAACTATATAATGATATATGATAATGCAATTGCTAATAATGCTAATAATGATAATGCTTGCCACAATACCAAGGTTAATGGAGTTAGTATTACTACAGTAAATTAAAGAGGGCTGGCGAACTTTGTAGTGGCACCAGTTTGACTTTAAGCAGCAAAAAGGTTTGTAAAATGTGACCATTTAGGCTCTGATCAGACAGAACGCGTTTTTTTTGCAGTGAGAGGCGCCTTTTTAAAATTGTTTTCTATTGGCAGTGAGAATTTTGTGTGCTGTTTGTGCGCCTCGTGTTTTTGTAGGAGTGCTCGGAGCACCTAAAGTTGAAAAAAAAAATCAACTCTGAGCAGAAAAGCGCCCGAAGTCATTCACGTTTTTTTTTTCCATTGTCCAGTCGAATGAATGGAGAGGCGGGCCTTAAAGTTTCTGCTAATATGACGGTTTACTTAACGGCAAACCAAAGAGTTTAGAGTGCTTGCGCTATAATCCTTCATTAGACTGACAGGACAGCTGATTCGGTGGTTGCCTAGCAACATTAAAAAAATGCAGTGCACTGTTCTTTTCTAAATTAAAAAAAGTCAACCTCAAAAAGGCAGTGTGGGTGCGCCTCGCATTTTCAAACCTGAAAAACGTGTTCTGTCTGATCGGGGCCTTAGTCAGCCTGAAGCCCTGTGATAGACACGTTTTGAAGTTTGTAAAATGGCGCACACAAACTTGAATCCATGTGTTTGAGTTGTTGTTCTCGTACTCATCTCCAGTCTTTCTCACCTTGTCCTTTTCTCCCAACAGTCCTGCAAGGAAGATAAACTCTCAAGTCGCATCCAGAGCATGCTGGGAAATTACGACGAGATGAAGGAGACCATCGGTGAACCCCCAATGTCCAAGCTCATTCCCAAAGCCTCCAGCTCCTCCTCGGACGATAAATCCAGCCAGTACGGTGACCAGCGCGGAGGCACCCAGAGTCAGAACAGTAAATGGACTCCTGTCGGCGGCATCTCTTCCTCGTCCTGCTCGTCCTCCTCAACTTCTGCCCCCTCGCAGAAGCGCTCGTCCGTGCAGGGCAGCCACGGCAGCAGTCAACGTAGCGGCTCCAGCAGCGGCGGTCAACGGCACGAGCGAGACTACAGCAGCAGCAAGAAGTCGAGCAAGCACGGCTCCGAGCACAAATCCCACTCCAGCCCAGCCAAGGGCTCCATGAGCTCTGGCGGACACTCGCGCGGCCGCAACAAGTCGCCCAGGGACAGAGAAGCCAACTGGGACTCGCCCTCAAGAGTTCATTCCTTCTCCAGTGGACAGCACCCCAGCCAGAGCTTCCCGCCCTCGCTCATCAAACCCAGCTCCATGATCCAAAAACCCACCGCTTATGTGCGACCCATGGACGACCGGGAAACGGCCGAGCCCAAGACCTCCTCGGAGTCGTACGGCGGTCAATCACACAGCAGTGCGGTGGGAGAAATGAAGCCCAGTGGCAAGGCTTCCCTCACCAAGCTCAAGATCCCAACGCAGCCAGTCGCTGTAAGTCGTGCGTGCTTTCTTTTTTCCCCTAATATTGATAAAAGGATTCACATCATAATGAATCCAATTTCCCTTGATATACTGCGATAAAACAGAGCTCAAAGGTAAACGACAGTGGATTTCTCCTTTCATTTTTCGAAAGTTTGTACCTGCGAACTTGTTGCAAAATTTGTCATTCTGACATTGAAATAGGCTATTCATGTGATTCACACAAATTCCTGGAGTTTTTAATCTATATCTCAAAGGAACTGACTGTCTTCAGACAAGTCTTTGGTCGCACTTTAGTTTGGGGACCAATTTGTAGTATTAACTAACTATTAACTATGACTTTTGCCTCGATAAACTCCCAATTTGCTGCTTAATAATAGTTAGTAAGGTGGTTGTTAAGTTTAGGTATGGGGTTTAAGGATTAAGGGATCTAAAATATGCTCATGCAGAATAAGGCATTAATATGTGTTTTATAAGTACTAATAAACAGCTAAAATGCTAGTAATATGCATGCTAATAAGAAGCTAGTTAATAGTGAGAATTGGTCTCTAAACTAAAGTCTTACCAAGTGTTTTTGGTGACACTTTACTAAAAGCCTTTATGTATAATGTAATATGACGGTATTTATAATGAACATTGTAATGCGTTATATCTTTTCATAAATAATTATAACCATAAAATGCATCATAACATCTGTTTTTTGATGCATTATACTTTCTGAATGAATAGAATTATATATAAAGGCTTAAAGTAAAGTGTTACTGCATATTTTTCTTCTCACCTCCATATGATGCCGAGTAAAGTAGTGTTTATAAGTGCAGCGCTGCTTTGTGTAATGGGTAACCGCTATATTTCTGCTGTAACATAAGCGCCACCTACTGTCAGAGATTTGCATTCTCAGTCAGTCACTAAATGTCTAGAGGATTTTTGAACAAACTAATAGGTCTGGAAAAAAAAGACATATCATTGACCACATTGCAGTCTTGTGCACTCTTGTGCCTCTGATAACAATACACAGAAGTCGCACAAATGCATGTTTTTATGACATGTCTTAAGTCAATCTGAATGTGTCCATAAATAATTATAAGCATAGTTATAAGCATTTATTTGTGTACATGCTAGGTGTCGCTGCGAGTTAGTTGTATAACTGTGGCCTTTCAATTCCTGGCCATTCGGTTGGATCACACACTTACAGCATGGAAGAAAAAAAGCAATCAGCAGTTGTTTAGTCATAAAAGTAAGTTATACAAAGCAGAATACAAATGTTTGTCCTGATGACTCAAACATCAAACTAGACCATTTTCTTTGGGATTCGTTGCAATGTTTTGGCTAGCTAGCATAAAACTGCAAAACTTTACTGGCTTTATGCCACCATTTAGCATGCACCTTTAGGAAAACAATAATGACCTATTACTATACTAATATATTAATGTTATGACCTCTTTACAATAACATTAGCAAGTTGCATGTATTATTGCTCTACTCGAGGGTTTGACAACTTAACGGATTAAGTTATACTCGACCTGTGGTCAGAAGCAACCCTGTATATTTGATTGATGATTCTGTAAGCAAAGATCTGCATGCTTTCGTTCGTTCCTGCAGGGTCCAGTGGGAGATGCGAGCTGTGTTGATGAAATTTTAAAGGTAAGAACTATTTTATTACCTGTCAATAGTGAAAGAACAGTTCACTGAAAAATTGAAATTGTTATACTTTATACTCACACTTGCTAGCAAAACTTGCAAAACAATGCTTAGCAGCATGTTAAAATATGCTGAGAATATGCTAACAACGCCTAGCAACATGCTAGTAACAGTTTACAGTGTTAAATGTGTAATGTCTAGCAACATGCTAACAACACTTAGCTTAATATTAACAATGGCTAACAACGTTAAAATATGCTGACAACAGATTAGCAAAGCCAAGCAAACATGTTAGCAACACTTAAAAACATGTTAACAATGTTAAATGCTAAGAACATACTACATGTTAAAGATGCCTAGCAACGTGTTACAATATGCTGAGGACATGCTAGCAACACTTAGCTTAATGTTAGCATGTTAACAATGCCTAGAAACATGTTAGAATATGCTGACAACAGATGAACAAAGCTTAGTAAACATGTTAGCAGCACTTAATGTTAAAACATGTTAACAGTGCCTAGCAACATGTTAAATGCGAACATGTTAACATGCTTGAGTTGGGGTTGCTAAACCCTTAGCTAAATGTTAACAACATGCTAACAAATACCAGCAACATGCTACAGTATTTTAGCAATGCTTACCAACATGGTAAAACTTGCTGATGGCTTTGTTTAATGCAGTTTCTTATTGGTCTGATGAGGTCTAATAGGGTCTGAAATAGTTTTGAGTTCTTCTGATTTTATCTGTCTGAGGAAAACCTTTAAACTTCAAGGTTTTAAAACTCTCTTAACCCAGATAGCACAGGTACGTCTGTAAGATGTCTGTTAAAGCTCGCTTCATCTGGAAAGCATCTGCTGCGTACAAACATCTGATAGACGTCTCTAAGATGTCAGTTTTACATTCATTCTAAATCATAAACATCTTACAGACATCTTCTAAACGTCTGTTTGACATCTGAGGAAACGTCCTATAGACGTATATTGCAGATGAGCAAACACTCTAAAAACTACCTCTTGCAGATGTAAATGCAGACATCAAATAGACGTCTCCGTGATGTACGTGTGCTATCAGGGAAACTATCAGAGCAGGCTTTGTCAAGCTAGCCTCATAGTTTATGGTCTCTTTAGTTTCTCTCATTACTCTTCTCAAAGAAAGGCACTTTTCTGACATTTTCCTTCTAATCCTTAATAACATTGTTCAAAAGGGATTCGTAAAGAAAGGAACTGCAAGAAATGACAGAAAGCACTTAGAATTCATAAAAATGTGTTAATGTGGAAATGTTTTGGTTAACGCTGCCTCTCATGTAATATGTGACCCTGGAGCACAAAAGCAGTCTTAAGTCGCTGGGGTATATTTGTAGCAATAGCCAACAATACATTGTATGGGTCAAAATTATAGATTTTTCTTTTATGCCAAAAATCATAAGGATATTAAGTAAAGATCATGTTCCATGAAGATATTTTGTAAATTTCCTACTGTAAATACATCAAAACTTAATGTTTGATTAGTAATATGCATTGCTAAGAACTTTAAAGGCGATTTTCTCAGTATTTTGATTTTTTTGCACCCTCAGATTCCAGATTTTCAAATAGTTGTATCTCGGCCAAATATTGTCCTATCATCCTACATCAATGGAAAGCCTATTTATTCAGCTTTCAGATGATGTATCAATCTCAATTTCGAAAAATTGACCCTTATGACTGGTTTTGTGGTCCAGGGTCACATATGTAAAGTGTCGCTGAGATCTCAGAATGAAGGTGCAAATGCAATTCGGCTATAAAACATCAGCCATGAAACGCATGTTAATGCCATGTGTAAAGGAGGCCTCCATTGAGTTGTCAAAGCATTGAAGGAAAAGATTGTTCAAAACGAGCTTAAGCTCTTTCGATTGCATTTTTGTTTCTCCATCAGGAAATGACTCAGGTCTGGCCTCCTCCGCTAACAGCCATTCACACGCCCTGCAAGACAGAACCATCAAAATTTCCCTTCTCCACCTCCAAGGTCAGACATGAAAGGCTCACAGAGCAGCAGGACACCTGCCGCACACTCGCCTCGGTCCATTTTTATCATGTTTGGAAGATATAATAGAAACAATGAGTCAGTCATTCAGACAACAATAATGAAAATAATACCCACATGCATAAATACTAAAAACACGCAAAAACATATTTAGACCCGTAATGTGCACAAAGTCTATGAATGTCATTGCATTCGTTCGTTCAGCAAACAAATGATGATATAGTTTCAGAAAGTGTCCAGAATCATTTTGAACTTTTATATCTAATGTTTTAGCTTTTAAAACCAGTGCAACAATGTCATGTGTAATAAATGTATAACTGTTATCTTTGTTGTAGGATGCCCAGCACCTGTCTTTTGGGGCACAAAGTAAGTTCTAGAAATCATTTTATGAGACCGGCTCTTCGCTCTTTTGTAGTGATGCATTTTGTGCGCTGATGATTATTTTCCCTTCTTAGAAAAACTCTCAGGAAAGAGTGCGTCCACCAGTCACCCGTCTAAGCCGAGCGACAGCGACCAGAAGTGAGTCACTGTCTGATAAACTGAAATCTGCTTGTTGTGTCAGAAGCCCTGGAGCTTTTTCTTTTTAAACTATTTGAAGAGTTCAGTCAAGCATTAGGCATTTATTTTAGATCTGCAGATGTCTTGAGCCTTTCCTGTTCTTTTGTCCCCTAGTATTATATATTAAGGATATATTCCAATTAAAATGCAAGTTAAGCTTTATGAACAACATCTGTCAGTTACTACAGAAAATTATGTTTGGACTCCCTCAATAGGAAAAGCTGTTGATTGTGCAATGGTTGTCCCGTTGACTTTAGGGCTGCAACAAACAATTATTTTGATACTCGATTAATCTAACGAGTATTAGACCGATTAATCAGCTAATCATCGATTATTTTGCTGATTAATCAGTAGACATTTATTGATTATTCAGCTTTTGCTATTAGTTAAAATATTGAGTTATACATATTCTAACAAATAAATTAAGGTAATCACTTCAGCTTTTGAAAGTCATATGTAATTACAGTTATACAATTAATTTATATAAGTATATTTGGTACACAAAATGAGATGGCAGAGAAACTCTTATTCACCATTTAATTAGCTATATGAGAAAGTAGCTGAATGACACATCATTCTGCCTAAAATATCTTTTTGTAAGTCATATGGATAAGAAACTAAATAAAGGTAAGTGGTAAGACGTTTTATTTTTGGATAAACTATATTTTATTCACAACATAATCGCTCTTAAAATACCTTATAGTGTTATGGTAATCAAAACAGTCCTGAGCCTAGATCAAGCTTTGATATCTGCAAACCAAACTATAGCTTTAATTAAATGTTTTTTCCCCACTAATAAAAAGATTTTATCATTAGCTAGCTCCACACTCGACAGCTGCTTTATAACAGAAAATCAAGTTGTAATTCTAACTGAAAGCAACACTGACTCTGGTTTTTCGTGTTTAATACTGTAAAGCTGCTTGGTTTAAGGCTATCTATTGCATAAAGTACTATATAAATAAACGTGACGTGACTGGACTTTACTGGAGTACTGAACTGCAGAGCTCGTGCAAACATCCACATCGCTGTAATCAGATGCGTTTTAAACTGCTGCTTTCTCACCGCTGTCAGTTTTTGATGTGTTTATTTTGTTATTGAGAGGAAAGTGCGCAGTATATATTTACATATTCATCCAAACGCCGCTCAGCAGCCTCCGGTTCGGCTGCATTTGCTCTGAACTGAAGCACTGTGTCTTCTCTTGAATTGCATCCAGGAGAGCTGAATTACAGTCTTGCACTACAGCGCCACACTGGTCAAACTGTGTTATTGCAGGCTCTTACATTAGGTCATATGAGATCAAACGACTACTCGACGACAAAAATATTTGTTGATAATTTTTTATTGTCGATTATGTCGACTAATCATTTCAGCCCTAATTGACTTTCATTGTAAATGTATATTAGTGCACATGTTTAATGCGTTTTTACAAACTTGAGTACTAAATAGATAAATAAAAACACAAATTTAATTGATTTATATGAAGTAGCATGCCTTAGATTCTGTCTGTAGATAAATTGCATTTATCTTGTGGTATTCCTATATAGAAATGAGTAAAATGAAAAGTATATCCTAATATATTGAGTTTTTAAAGCTTTTTATCTTGGTGAAATCAGCACATCTCAGTATCTCAGGAGTATCTCAAGCATCTGTCGGGCTAGTTTTTTTGGTGTGTTCCACACGTTGGCAGCAGTTCGCCCCATTCAGCATGTTAAATCTGTGTCGGGCCCATCGGTGAGAGGGAGAACTCTGATTGAATGTTCAGTTTAGTGAACGAGTCAGTGCACAAGTGATGAAAACGAGCAAGTAAGTCAAGACGGCACAGACAGAAGGCTGTTCTAATGTGACGTTATCTTACCGGAGCGTTCCAATACGTGAATATTTTCATAACAACTTGAGCTGCTTAAAATAAAGAAAGTTATCAACATAACTGATATTCAAAATATTCAAAGCACTTCTTTGTTTACGTTTCGTATATCTGTTCATATCTCGTATATCTATGTTTCAGTTTCTCCTTTCGAATGACGAATATAGACTATTGATAGCTGCTGATATAGACAATTTCGGTTAAAATTGGAAAAAATAAAAATTCGCCTCTCATGTAATATGTAAAGTGTGGCTGAGATCTCTGTCTGATCCCAGTGGAGATGCATTCGAATGAAGGTGCAAATGCTATTTGGCTATAAAACATCAGAGGGAAGACGAAACGCATTGCAAACTGCTGCCAATGTGTGGAACACACCAAAAAAAAAACTAGCCTGACAGACGCTTGAGATACTGAGATGTGCCGATTTCAACAAGATGAAAAGCTTTAGAAGCTCAATATATTATGATACTTTTCATTGTACTCGTTTCTATATAGGAATATTACAAGATAAATGCACCGTCGGCTGCACCTTTGCAGTCGGCCTTAACTGATCTAATTTGCCTTGCTCTCATTTCAGCACGCTGCATGAAGATCTGAAGCTCAGCAGCAGCGAAGACAGTGACGGAGAGCAAGACCCTGCTAAAAACCCCTCCCGAAACACCTCAACAAGGTGACATTCAAGTTTATCATCACTCAAAACCACAACTCGCATTCAGAGAGATGGTGTACTTTATTTGTTCGGTTCCATGGCATAAGGTAACAATGAAACATTTTAACATGCACAATTAGGTTAGCCTTAATTTAAGGAACTGCTAATTTTGTCTGGTCTACTTTCTGGACCATAATGCATTTTGTTCCAGCCGAGAACTGCCTGCTTAGACAGGAAAGGACAGTCTGACCAACATGTGAAGCAACTAAACACAGTTTGAAATGTGGGATTTAGGGGCAAGTTTATCTGAAATATGCTATGATGTTATACATGTGTGAAAGAAATGAAATCCATTTCTTTTTGGTGCTGTCAAAATGAATCCCACTGATTGCTGGTGAGTTTTGGGACATTAAAGTCTGTAGTAAGGTATTTCAGTGTCTTGCACTATGCGCTTTGCTTCTGTCAGAAACTTAAAAGGAGTTTGAAACGTGTTTCTTGATTATGACGTTACTTGAGCTTGTCTTGAGTAATTTGCAAAAGCCTCCACACACTTTACAATCTCTAAGGTAGGTTTGCACCAGCCGTTCGTAAGTTCTTACTTCAGTTAAAGTCCATGCTAGAGACTTAGTAACTACTAGCTAGTTTGTAAGTAACTGTACTTTTATTTGGTTGCACCATTTGTTCTTAAGGCAGAATGTAGGTATTAGGTCATAAGCTCTAAAAAAAGTAATGCATAGTCAGATATGATGTTTACCCTCAAAGATCCAATAGCAAACACATGCAGAAGTTATATTAACATGCTGTAAATTTCAGTTTATCCTTGATTCTAACAACTTTTGCGTCATGCAGCTAATGGTAAAAATGGCCTTCCATTGATTTCCACTTAAAAAAACATTGTAAACAATTAAACAATTTTTATTAGTTCTGTCAGTTAAAACATTAACTAATTAATCAAACATTTTCCTGTGACTGGTTAATCTCACCTAACGTTAATTAGGAGATTCAATGTGAAAATATAATTATGATAACAATTTTTAATGTAGAATCAACAGTATATGGCAGTATATATGTGTTTGTATAATAGCTTCTTTTTACTAAGTACTATAAATGAATGCAAGTATCACCAATACTGATGCCTCTGTTACTGATGGATGAATTTTTTAAAAATCAATTACTGGGGATAAAATGAGTGTAAACTGAAGTTGTGCCATCATTTTTAACATTTTAATAGGCCTAAACTGTTACAGAACATTAAAAGAATATTGTAACTTAATTTATGTGAGGTATTTAAGTAAACAATCTTCACATAAATCCATTATAATAAATATCACATTTAGCTATGCCTTTAATATAGTGTGTTGTTTATAGTGTATGTAGTAATATAGGGATGTAATTTTATTTTGCACATCCATTTTTGCAATAAATAAGAAAATTACTTGTTAAAACCTTTGGTTTTAGTTAGTTAGCACCAAAAAAAAGTTTATTTTCCTTTTAGTAGTTCAACCTGAAATGCGTCAAACATAACGCATAATCAAACATCACATAAAGGTTGATCATAAAGCAGTTTAAATGCACAAAGAATTAAAAAAAAAGAACAGTTACCTTTCCTATTAGCAGCACAACCTGAATTGCGTCAATCAGTATTTTTATGTGAGTATAGGTCCTTATAAATAAGTAATATTATTATAATATTTATTTATAATTAATAATTTTACTTATTTTAGCAATTACTGTACACTTGCATGTCTTTAAAAAAAGAATTCAGTTAATTATTTTAATCAGAAAATGTACACATTTTATTACAGCCCTAAATGATGTAAATAACATTCAGAAACTGTATTTGAAATTAATAGCAATAAGTAAATACTGATACAAAAAAAAAGCAGAAATGAAATTTATTATTACTGATTTTAGGCGCGCTGTTTAGATCGGGTTTGTGTTGAAGAGCCACTAACAAAGTAATTTTTCACATAATGTTTTCTTAAAATGCGAGAGATTGAAGTAAAACGTGAGCTCATTGGTGCAATTCAGTCAATCTGCTATTTTATTCCTCCTGCTCATGGACTTTAGTAAATATTTAGTTTATACATAGTATACAAAGTTTAGTAGTGCATTTAGTAGTGTGTATGTTGTAACGTAGTGCCTCTTTATGTCCAAACTAGGGTAAGTTGTAACTTGCGCACAGCTGGTGCAAACGGCCCTACGTAAATCTTGTAAATGACAGGTAAAGAGATGCACATTGCTCATTATGGAAGCTTTTGGTAAATACACTTGCTCAAGGTGTGTTTTGTCATCATCTCACTTGGATTTGTGCCTTTGCAAAGTTGTAGTGAATGCATGAGGAAAGATGTAGCCAACAAGAAGGTAATTCATTTGTATGTCTACCCCAGTAACAACAGTAATAACAGCGAGGCTCCTGATCGAGACGACACCAGCAGTCACAGCGGTTCGGAGAGTAGCTCCGGCTCAGACAGCGAGAGCGAGAGCAGCTCTACAGACAGTGAGAACAACGAGCCACCTCGTCCTGCGTCACCCGAGGTGAATCGCCTGCACAAACACAACCTTCACACGCACGTGTAGATCAACTCGTCAGGTCAAGCGCTGATTTACTGCAGAGCAGGATTGCTCGATTATAATACAGTATGTAGGTTTGAGGATCGTTTTAGCCATTCCAATTCTGCTTTTCGGTTCCAGTTCTTACCGGTTTTGATTCCAATAGGGTAAAACATTTAGATATCAAACATATTTATTCTGTGTCTTTTTGCATGCATTCTTTTGCAGCTGAATCGCATGAACAAAAATCAGCAGCCTACAGAATAAAAAATGAGCAGCAAAAAGGAACTTTTGCTTATGGTTTTAACAAAAATAACACTGCAAAAACAATTAGACTAACTAATAAAGATTGTCAATATTATTAAAGACAAGTAGACAGTCAGTACAAAACTAAAATAAGAACCAATAAATGAATTAGCAGTAGCACAAATAATACAATACAGAAATTGAAATCAAATTTAAAATAACACTGTAGGTTTTTTGTTATAAATAAAATGTAGATTAATCTTTAAAGTTAGAAAAATTGTTATTCAGTCAAGATCAGTGAGTGATTTTTCTTTACTTTTGTTCTTTGATTGACTGCTGTCACTTTAAGACCGAATGCACAGATCCAATACACTGATGCATATGCGTCATCTTTCTCAACTGTTTACATTCACTTAAGACAAAACCAACTGTTTTTACAAGTGTATTTTAACTAAGGCTGTCAGAATTAACACGTTAATTGTGCGATAATTTTTTTTTTGTTTTCAGTTTAAAACGTTAAAAATATATAACACAATTAATGCAGCGCTGAGTTCTCTTTCACAGACAAAAACACACAAAATTGTGTCAAAATGCCCATTTTTGGTGAGTGACCTCGTAAACCTTGTCTTAAATGAGTTAAAGTCCTAAATGACCGTAAAGGGTAAGGAGAGAAAACCAGAAGTGTGTCAGATCCGCGTTACGTGTGTCAGGTTTTAAAGAGACAGCGCTGCTTTTAAAGTGAAACCTGCTGCAGTCTGTCTTTGATGGAAATCAGAGAACAGAAGAAAAGAGAATTAGTCACTGCTCTGCTCGCTGATTCACTTTTGTAGCTTGAATAAAGATGAATCTATATTAGGCATCAGTCGCAGTATTGGTATCAATGGTACTGGTCTTCATTAATAATAGGCTACTTAGTAAAAAGATGGCATTAAATACATATGTGACCCTGGACCACAAAACCAGTCATAAGGGTCAATTTTTCGAAATTGAGATTTATACATCATCTGAAAGCTGAATAAATAGGCTTTCCATTGATGTATGGTTTGTTAGGATAGGACAATATTTGGCCGAGATGCAACTATTTGAATATCTGGAATCTGAGGGTGCAAAAAAATCTAAATATTGAGAAAATCACCTTTAAAGTTGTCCAAATGAAGTTCTTAGCAATGCATATTACTAATCAAAAATTACATTTTAATATATTTAAAGTAGGAAATGTACAAAATATCTTCATGGAACATGATCTTTACTTAATATCCTAATGATTTTTGGCATAAAAGAAAAATCAATAATTTTGACCCATACAATGTATTTTTGGCTATTGCTACAAATATACCCCAGCGACTTAAGACTGCTTTTGTGCTCCAGGGTCACATATTTAAAATATACCATCTTTGTTGTTTCTACACTAATTCGGAGATTCAGTGTGAAATTATAACAATATAAACATATTAATATGCAATTAATTGTGATTAATTACATGAAAATGTGCAATTAATTTTTTTTAATCAATTGACATCACTAATTTTAATGTCATTTTGTGTATATTTGTCAGTTCAAGCACAAGACGATGCGAAAGAGAACTCAATTCGTTATTTGCACACTATACGAGTGCCGTTTAGATGTGTCCGAATTGAGTTCTCTTGCGCTTGAATGTTCACATTAAAATGCACACGCATTAAGCGGAATTGAAATGTGTGTCTTATCGAATCTACGGTTCTTGGAAATATAGAACCGGTTCTCAATCCCCAACCCTAACAATATGATGCATGTATATTAGGCTTGCCGCAATAGACAGTGCTGACGGTGATACCAGTGTTAAGCCGCAACACCGGTTACGTCACTTGCCCACCGCGGCACTGACCCCCACCGTCGTTTAGATTTTTTTTATAGTAATAAAAATCATTTAGTTCAGTTAGAGAACAGACACTACGATTAAAAACTGAACGCGACTGCTCAATGGAACGTGCCGAACAACAGTCACATCCCAGATCAGGAGCAGGAGTCAGATGAAAAGCACCTGTTTGGCAATATTTTGGATTTTGAAATGCCTGTTGACTTTTGCCGTTTATCTAAGGTGATTTTGGAAGTTTTTTTAAACATTCGTTTCTTATTTAATTGGTTCCACATTGTTTGCTGATTTTTACTTTATTTCAACTTTGTGTAATTTATTTACTTTATTTGACATCAAGGTGTATGCCGTGCCTCCAAGCTTTCTTAATCGTTTTGCTAATAAACGTTCTACGTTTCTTATTTATTTGGTTATTTGCTGAATTTTACTTTATTTAAACTTTGTGTCATTTATTTATTTTATTTGACATCAAGGTGTATGCCATGCCTCCAAGCTTTCTTAGTCGTTTTGCTAATAAACTTTCTACGTTTCTTATTTATTTGGTTATATATTTTACATTTTTACTTATTTCCAGTTTTGTAAAGGCTACCTATTTAAACTTTATGTAAGTTATTTGTTATTTTATATTAGGCATAGCCTGCCCTATAGCATTGTGTATTTATATTCGTTTTGTTAATAAAAGTTACATGTTTTATATATATATATATATATATATATATATATAGGCTAAAGTGAGTTTGACGTAGTATTTTGTTGTTGCATTCAAGCAATTGAAGCCAAATTGCCGCTAATTTGAAAGTGAAAGTAAAATGCACACGGTGCTTTTAAGCTATTTAAAAGCGAAGGAAAGCGAGAAAAGAGGGAAAATTCAAACGAACAATTGTTTTACGCCGAATTCCAGCTATTTGAAAATGAAAGTAAAATGCACACGCCGCTTTTACAAGCTAATTAATAGCGAGGAAAAGAGGAAACGCCCCTGTCCCCATGTGATACCGGTATTATCGGTGTTGTCACACGTCGATTAACCGGTGGGTAAATTTCCTCACCGTCACAACCCTAGTGTATATTTCCCTCAACATTGTTAGGCCATTAGGTTATACTAATTAGGTTTTATGCTAAACTGAGTTTGATGTCGCACTCAGTGCAAGTTTCCCTGTTTGACATCACAGCGGGAACAGCCCACGGCTAACAAATGGCAGCTGGACAACTGGTTCAAGAAAGTCAACAAGTTGTCCCCAGCTTCTCCGGTGGAGAACAGCAGCACGACGCCAACAAAGTATAAGAAAGAGGGGCGAGAAACCGGCTCCAGCAGGATCTACAGTGGCCCGGGTTCAAAAGACGTGACGCCCTCTGGCGGGCGAGACCTTCGGCCAAACCAGAAGGGGCAAGACAGGCGAAGTCAGAAGTCTCCTGCTCAGAGTGAGGGGGGAAGTCAGGGCGGGCGGCGAGTGGTGGTGGGCAAGAAGCAGCCTAAAAAGCCAGAGAAGCCGCCAGTGGTTGAGGAGCCGAAGGGTGGGCTCAAGGTGGAGACCGAACCCTCGCCCGAGATCCCGCCACACAGAGTCCGCGCGCCCAACAAAGGCCCCCGCAAACCCAACATCAAGAAGGAGCCCAAAACCTCCTCTCCTCGACCGGCACAAGACAAACGCAAGAAAACGGCCAGCAAGTCCCGCGAGTTCATAGAATCCGACTCGTCATCGTCGGACTCGGAGGGAAACGAAAGCGTCCCCTCGTCTTCGCAGACGCCGAGAGAGCAGTATGCCGAGAACCCGTCTGTCCTGTTCTCGCCCATGCTTTCCCCGCTGAGTGACCAAGAAGGGAGGCTGCTGTCCAGACTGGTGGTGCAGATCGACCTCGGTCTGCTGTCCAGAGTGCCTGGTCGAGTCTACAAGGAAACGGAGGTGAAAGCGGAGAGGAGCTCCCCTCCCGAGGGGAAAGACTTCCAGAAACAGCCGGGAGAAAAGGCAGCCAGCAAGGGGAAGAGAAAGCACAAGGTTGGTGGAAGCTGTTTTGTGGGGATTTTATTTTGGGGTATATTTAAAGACACTGCTTCAGCACTTCTTTTCACCCTCTGCCAGAAACGCTCTGTTGTAGATCCTATCTTGTTAAACGCCCACCTTCCGATCACCCAGTCTGTTGTGATTGGTCAGCCGCTTAAAGCATGTTGAGCATGGGTTTTGGTTGTATGCTTGGTTTAATTGTAAACGCACATTATTGTTCAACAGTTTGGGGTCATTAAAATTTTTTTTTTTTAAAGCCTCTTATGCTCACTAAGGCTACATTTGCTGTTGTGAGATTTTATTGCAATTTAAATATCTATTTTCAATTTGAATATATTGTAAACCATGTATTGTTGGCTATTGCTACAAATATACCCCAGCGACTTAAGACTGCTTTTGTGCTCCAGGGTCACAAATAACTTGTGAATTGACATTGACTTCTTTTTATTTATTTGTATTTTTTTTTTAAACACTGGCTTTTCGTTCTACAAAAGCATTAAAATGCATGACGTTGTGCTATATTTTAGTTATTGGCATATTCTTTCTGGCCACAAAAATATATATGCTTATGTAATATGTATGTAAAAAATAATGTCTTGAAAAGAGTGAAAGCCTATTTTCTATTGCACTAAATTGAATAGCAGACCATTACCCTCTCACATCAGTAGAGTCTTCAGAGCAGTGTAAATAATTGTCCCGAGCTGTTTGGTAATCATGTTAAATGTTTTCTGTAGCTCATCTAAGCGTGCTCAGGACAAAGAGAAGGAGTCTGCGCCCTCTCCTTCCATCACGCTGCAGCGGACGCCCAAATCAGAGCACCAGGGCCGCAAGCGGACGCTCAGCCAGTCCTCCGCCTCTGTACCCAGCAGCAAGAGCAGCTCCAACTCCAAACACCGCAAAGGCGACGACAAGCCCTTACGCAGGGATGCCAAGGTGTGTTTGCGCTTGTGGCCCTCTGTATGCTGCCAGTGTTTACAGTCTCCGCCTTTTGCGCAACACGTGTATGTACAGTGACGTATGGAGTGTCTGGAGGGTTTTGCAACACTTATGTAATAATGCAGTACTAAACTGACAGTTCTGTCCCGTCAGCCTCAAAGCAAGGAAAATTTCATATTTTTAATACGTGCATAGTTTTACATTCTACATAAATGCATATGTGCCACCTTTTCATTGTATTTGTGTGTGTGTCTATGTACATGCCTTTGCTTAGTATTTTCTAACTCTTTAGACTTTGTTTTGCCATAGCGAGGGTTTCAGCAAGTCTTAAATTCATAGTCATGTTATTAAATATTGCAAGCATTGCAAAAAAGTAATATTTTCCTCATTATTTTTGTTTTCCATCTAAACATTTACTTCAGGTGCAAATGTAAAGTCTTGAAAAATTGAACAAAATGAAAGTGTTTAAGCTTAAAACATCTGCCAGTGGGGAATGAAAACTTGTTTTCCATTTGAATTACGTAGATTTTTCTGAGCCAGTCGGCAGATATTTGTTCTTGTTTCAATCACAAACTCTTGATCGTCTTGGATCAGTTTCTCAGAAAACTAGACTTCTTATGTCATTATAAATGTATCTTGATTTAAGAATCCTTAGACATTTGTTAAGATGTTTTTTTTTTTATTTCCAGGAGAAAAGCTCTAAAACAGAGAATCCTATTGCAGTGCCGCCTCTCTCTGATGGCTCTAAATCTAGATCCAAACTCCTGTTTGAAGACAGGTATGGAGATTTTCATCTTTTGTCTGAATAATTAAGATCCTTTTACACTGTGTGATTGTGATAAAAGCTTTAATGTTAATCCGATTTAATGGTCTATTACTAGACCTTTTTCTTTTTTTTCCATCATGTCACACTGAGAAGTCACACCCAATTTGAAAAAACCCAAAAATATTCCTTAAGAAATTTCTCAAATAAGAAACACACTGAATTAGGCTTGCTGCGATAGACTGTGTTTTTCGGTTATACCGGTGTTAAGCCGCAACAACGGTTATGTAAATTGCCTACCGCGGCACCGCCCCCGCACCGTCGTTTTGATTTTTTTATAGAAACAAAAATAATTTAGCCTAGTTCAGTTAGAGGACAGACACTTTTAAAAACTAAACGCTCAATGCAGCGTGCCGAACCGTGCGCGAACGACAGTGCACCACAGAGCAGGAGTCAGATTTTATTTATCACGTGAGGAGAGTGAGTCGAGCTGACTGACAAGAGTGAGGTGAGACAGACAAGACGATGGCAGAAGATTGTTTAGAAAGGAAACGCAAAGGCGTCTGTTTGGCAGTATTTTAGATTTTAAAAAACCTATTGACTGGAAGTTTTTTTTTTTAACATTCGTTTCTTATTTGGTTCCACAGTGTTTGCTGATTACTTTATTTAAACTTTGTGTATTTTATTTTACATCAAGGTGTGTATGCCGTGCCTCCAAGCTTTCTTATTCGTTTTGCTAATAAACGTTCTGTTTCTTATTTATTTTGTTCCACAGTGTTTGCTGATTTTCAGTTTTATATACACATTTAAATTTTGTGTAGCCCAAGTAATTTTATTTGGCATATATGGTGTATTTTTATTCGTTTTGTTAATAAAAGTTATGAGTTTGACATTGTTGCTTGAATTGAATCGACACCGAATTGCCGCTAATTTGAAAGTGAAAGTAAAACGCGCACAGCACTTTTTCCAAGCTATTTTAAAGCCAAGAAATCCGAGGAAAAGAGGGAAAACTCAAACGAACAATTGCTTGGCGCCGAATTGCGGCACTTTTACAAGCCATTTGAAAGCTAAGAAAAGTGGGAAACTCAAACGAACTAACACCCGCTCCCACCCCAACGGTGATACCGGTATTACCGGTGTTGTCACACGTCGATTAACCGGTGGGAAAATTTCCTCACCGTCACAACCCTACACTGAATTAAACATTTGAAATCGACTCAAAGTCTTTGTTTTGTTTACAACATTTTTACAGTGCATGGTGAAATCTCATTGGTCTAAAATCTGGCTACACATAGTGGGGCATTTCAGCATCATGTATTGTTATTGGCTGTGATTATTTTCATTATTTATTACTTCATTGTTCAACTCTTCCGTCTTAATTTTTGGACATGGTGTTGAAGTTTTTGAACTTTTGATGTCACACTCTTTTGTGAAGTAACAGCCAGTCCTTCATCTGAATTGCAGGGTTCATTCAGCTGATCATTACCTTCAAGAAGCCAAGAAACTGAAACACAACGCAGATGCTCTGGTGAGGGTTTGTTTACTGGCCTACGGTTCTCGACGTGCGTGTCAGATAATCTGCATGATATTTCTGTGACCCCTGACCTTTTGTCTTAGTTCTACATTGAGAGCGACACAACAGGTGCTCTCCTCACACGAAGCACATGGGTCAGTTCTGTTTCTTTCTATAAAGGGGTTATCAAGCATCAAAAAATATTTAATGCAACCTTAATTTTTTTTTTTTTTCTGAGCAAAAAATAATGCCTATCATGCATTTTTATCATGGTTTACAGAAGACACCCACTATGATGTCATTCAGTGTAACACTAGTTCATATACTAAAAAAATCTTGTCAGGCCTATTTAAAATGAGAGTCATACGATGACATTAAAAGACTCACAGTGCAGCCCCTAAAATACTAATTAACTGTAATTTACTTCTTTACCAGTATTTGCCACTCAGCAAGATGTTTTTATTATTTAAAATATAATAGCATTTAGTATGATCACTTTTTCTTTTATATATTCGAGGTAACACTCAATTCTCACTATTAACAGTTGTTTATTAGCATGCATATTACTTATAAAATGCATATTAATGTCTTATTCTGCATGAGCATATTTTAGATCCCTTAATCCTACCTCATACCTAAACTAACAAATAACTTACTAAAAATTAATAAGCAGCAAGATTAGGAGTTTGAGGCAAAAGTGGTAGTTAATAGTGAGAATTGGTCCCCAAACTAAAGTGTGACCATATATTTTAATAAGTACTGGGCAGTATAATTGTTTCACTTTCACATAAATATATCTGTTACGCTGAATGAAGACAGAACATTATTTCACCTATATTTTTGACATGTTGTTTAAAGCATTAAAAGTAGATGCTTTACTTGCCTTTAATATGCTTTCTATGCATGTAAATTAAATTTGATGGGGACTCCAAAATGGGACGTCTCGTCTTTGACCCATATGTCAAAAATATGTGTCAGAAGTAAATGCAGGCATGAAAGCTGAGAATAAAAAAAGACAATTGATTGTCCTTTATAGCACATCTTTGCATTCTCACACATTTCGTAACATAACGTGTGGAATGGAGCTTAGTGTGGAGTTAGTTTTGGCTCTGATGTGCGTCGTCCTTTCCACAGATGGACCGGTTTGAGAAAGCCGTGTACTACCTGGATGCTGTGGTGTCTTTCATCGAGTGTGGAAACGCCCTGGAGAAAAGTGCCCAGGAGGCCAAATCGCCCTTCCCCATGTACGCAGAAACCGTGGAACTCATCAAGTAAGTTGCCAGAATATGTCCTCCAGCGTCTCTCTTCATTGTGCTTTCAAAGTTTGCTGACAAACGTGTGTGTTTGCGTGTTGTGCAGGTACACTATGAAGCTGAAGAGCTACCTGGCGCCGGATGCAACCTCTGCAGACAAAAGGCTAGCGGTGCTGTGGTACGTAGCAGAAACGCAGCAGTTCTGCACTTTTAGGTCAACCATGTTCATTCACAGCAAGGCCAACCACTGCTCTCTAAATGAAAACGAGGGAGAATATGAGGAGATAATCATCTTCATTGTGGACACAGTGAACTAATAATCGAATGGGTTGTGTTTTAAATCGATTAAAGTGCACTGAATCGTCGTGAAGACTGACTCATGGTTTATTTGCATGTATGCTTTCATAATCTTTATAATCTAAAATTTCCTACAGAGTGATGTTAAAGGAATAGTTCACCCAAAAATTAGAATCCTGTCATTATTTACTCCTAGTACACTTGTGTGAGTTTCTTTGTTCTGTTGAACACAAAAGAAGATATTTTACAGAATGTTGGTAACCAGACTGTTTCCGGTCCCCATTGACTTTTTCTGTACTAAGGAAGTCAATGGCTGCCATCAACTGTTTGGCTATCAACATTCTTCAAACTATCTTTTTATCTTCAAGGAAACTCATACAGGTTTGGAACAAGTGGAGGGTGAGTAAATGATGACAAAATATTCATTTTTGGCAGACTATTCCTTCAAATGTATTGCCAATGTTTGATCCCAGTTATAAAGTAAAGATAAAGTAAAAAAATAAAGTAAACCTAAGTTAATGTGGATCCAGTGTTTGGTAACCAGTGGCAGATCTAATCAGTGGATCCGTCTGTGTCTCTCTGCAGCCTGAGGTGCCAAGCGCTCCTGTATTTGAGGCTCTTCAAGCTACGCAAAGAAAGTGCACTGAAATACTCTAAAACGCTCACTGAACACTTGAAGGTAACGGGATTTTCTGTTTTTTATATTACGACTATAAGGTTGGCATGTCAAGGTTCGGTAACACTTTATTTAAAGGTGTCCTTGTTACACATGTTACATGTACTTACTATTATAATAACAATAAATTATGCATAATTACATGCAAGTAACCCTAAGCCAAACCCTAATCCTAACCCTAACCATATAGTAAGTGCGTGTAGTTAATTAATATTACTCAGTACTTAAATGTATAATTACACTGTAACAAGGACACCTTAAAATAGAGTGTAACCCAAGGTTCCTCTTCTCAAACTATTTGCAGATCTACACTACAGTTTAAATGTTTTGAGTCTGTATGATTTTTTTTTAATGTTTTTGAAAGAACCAAGGCTGTGTTTTGCTTTGTTAAATATCATTATATTAATTAAATATTTAAAAATATGATTACAATTTAAACTGATTTCTGTTTGAATTTAAATGTTTTATTGTAAAATGTAATTTATGTCTGTGATCTAAAGCTGTATTTTCAGCATCATTACTCCAGTCTTCAGTGTCACATGATCCTTCAGACATCATTCTTAATATGCTGATTTGCTGCTCAAGAAACATTTCTATTACTTTACTGTCTTTTGATCAATCTAATGTGTCCTTGCTAAATCTAAAAATATTAATTTCATTAAAAAAAAATCTTACTGACCCCAAACTTTTTAACGGTAGTGTAGGTCTGAAATAATCCAGTATGACAAAATTACTGAAAACATGAAAACCTTGTTGTATTTGTCTGTGAAAAGATTACTATGATGTGAAATTTAATTGTTGTTGTTGTTAATTTTTCTCAAAATGTTTCAAAATCATAACATATACAAGATGTATTAACTAAGGTTTTATTTATTTATTTTTTCCAGAATTCGTTGAGTAATACCCAAGCTCCGTCTCCTGGAGTAGCAAAGTAAGTTACATTCGTTTATATTATTATTGTAGATTGTGTAAATATTATAGAAATGTGAGGGTGTCCACCCACAACATCATAGCAACCGCATGTCAGTGTGTAACAACACGTTAGCAACATCCTGGCAACCACATTTAAAAAAATAAATAAATAAAAATATAGTAAAAAAAATATATAGACCAATAGGTATTTCGCTCCACTTTTATATACCAGATCACAGGTTGTCATTATGCAATGGCAAACAGTAAATAACTTGCAAATTAACAAAATTGATATTAAAATTTATTTTATTTTTTTTTTGCACTTGCCTTTCTTTCTAAAAATGTGTTAAAACGTGAGGTTGTGCTATGTTCTCTTCTTGAAATATAAGCCAGTATTTCAAAATGCACATTTAATGCCATGCATTGCAAATAAAAATATAAAATATCTTCCTCAGTATTTGTTTTTAGTTATAAATATTTAAACATCAAGATACATTAAATTACTCAAAAATATAACAAAATTATATGAGTTTATGCTTAAAGCAACCTTTTTTCCAAAATAATTTTTTTTCAGTCCATTGGCAGATATTTGTTCTTTTTTTAATCATAAACTCACTTCATTTTGATCAATTTCTCAAAAATCAAGACTTCCTATCATTTCATTTTGCTTCTCAAGTAAATGTATCTTGATTTTAAGAATTAAGATTTTGCACTGAAAACAAGACAGATATACTGATGAAGAGCATCACCTTTTTTCAGTGTGGAAAGATGATACAGTAAATTCAATTTTCAATTTATTCTTTACATTATAAGTCTTAACTATACCTTCATAAAACCTGCAGAAACCCTGTACATATGAATAAACTTAGTTTTCATAGTTTATCTTGGTAGTTAGTCTCTTAAACACTTCCAGTGAGGACAGGAGGAATAGCTCTTCATTGCGTCCTGACTCGCTCTCGTCTCTGTCCTCTGCGTCCTGCAGTAAAACGGCGGGAATGCCGTCTCCGGTCTCTCCTAAACTGTCTCCTGGCAGTGCGGGCAGCTACTCCTCCAGCAGCTCCAGCCAGAGCACCAGCTCCTCCGTCACCATCCCCCAGCGCATCCACCAGATGGCAGCCAGCTACGTCCAGGTCACCTCCAACTTCCTCTACGCCATCGAGGTGTGGGAGCAGGCCGAACAGCTCGCCAAAGAGCAGAGAGGTATTTGTTTTTACATCTGCCTTTTTCCAAATAAAACCAAGTCCATCTTCCTGAAGCTGTACTGAGGTGCTTTTGTGACTCCACACATCTTTTCTGACTTTTCTTCAGTCATTCTGTTTCTAAGCAAGCAGGAATTTTCATGGAAAGCATTGCATTGTCTGTTGTATTATTTGCTTACAGTATTGATAGATTACAAGTTGGATATATAGTACATCTACTTTACCCATACAGTACTCTCATGTAGAGCAATATATACTATATAGCATATCTCAACTGTGCAATTGTTTGTATTGTTGCAAAAATGTAAACTCTATTTTCGCAAATCTATGTATAAATTTGGATGTATATCTTTATAGCTCTATTTGCATACATACAGTACTCTCATGTAAAGCAATATATTCTAAATGTCAGCTGCTTGTTTTTTTTTCGTTGCAGAATGTAATTATTAATGCCGAGCTTTTTATGGAAATTTGGATATACAGTGCCGTTCAAAAGTTTGGGATCAGAATAATTTTTTTATGTTTTTAAAGAAGTTTCTTCTGCTCATCAAGGCTGCATTTATTTGATCAAATATACAGAAATATTATTGCCATTTAAAATGCTGGTTTTCTATTTGAATATACTTTAAAATGTAATTTATTCGTATGATCAAAGCTGAATTTTCAGCATCATTACTCCAGTCTTCAGTGTCACATGATCCTTCAGAAATCATTCTAATATGCTGATTTATTATCAATGCTGGAAACAGTTGTGCTGCTTAATATTTTTTTTGGAACCTGTGATACTTTTTTTTTTTTCAGGATTCTTAGATGAATAAAAAGTAAAAAAGAACAGCATTTATTTAACACACACAAAACACACATATATATATATATATATATATATATATATATATATATCTGTCTATATCTAATCTGCTAAATGTGACTATAAGGCATGAAGATATTAAGATATTGTAAACATTTAATATTATGACTTTCTGTAAAAAACGGTGTATATTGTGAAAAACGCTTTATTTATAACTCAATCTGACTTGATTCTGGCTCAGGATCTGTTCCTGCTCGTCTTGTCTTGTGT
>NW_015542402.1:157664-160055 GCF_001515605.1 Sinocyclocheilus anshuiensis | reverse complement strand
AGCAAATGCAAGATTTTTTTTTTTCATGGTGTCTTTTTTTTTTTTATTTCCTGCTTGCATGAATCCACATGTGAGCACCTGCTAAAGGACTGTCAAGTGTGACTTCTTCTTTGTTTTTTTCCGCAGAGTTCTTCTCTGAACTGGACAAGGTTATGAGCCCGCTCATCTTCAACACCAGCAGCATGACTGAGCTGGTGCGATTCACGCGGCAGGGCCTGCACTGGCTACGACTGGACGCCAAGCTCATACAGTAGAGCGGCCCTATCCGCGCTCTATCCGTAGCCCAAAACACTCACACTCGATCTGCCTCGGACATCTCTGTGACACTGTGTTCATTTCTACACCAGCTTGCCAAAAATGGAAGCACTCAGCGTCCCGCCCCTCCACCGCAAACCCTATGAATATTCATGAGAGGGGCGGCAGCCAAACCACACATCTGTCAGAGCGCTCATACACTGCATCGTCCTGCTCATATCATCGGCTTGTTTAGCTAAAAAAAAGCCTGGTTTCTTACTTTGACTGTCTTTTTTGTTAATTCTCTTCTAGCTGTAAGCAAACAAGAATAATAATTGGATGTTTATAGCTTTTTATTTCAACCAAAGTACCTCCCTTTAACCAAAGGTGCTTTAAAATTGAGGTTTTCTCCTTTTATCATTTTATCGTGCCTTGTATTTGATATACAGGAAACTAACTATCTTGAAATACCCATCTAGAAAGGTTTGGAGCTGAAAGAACAGCATGCAGCGCTTGTATACCAGACCAAAAGACTGTTCGGCACCATATCAAGGCATTAGTACTAATCTGTTATTTAGGTTTTTGGCCTGGCTCATCCACAGACGCCACATCAGAGTAAGTCATGTTTAGAGCCTGTCTTATTTGTATACGTCACTACCACGAACACCGAGGCCAAGATTTTTATACGAAATGTAGCGCTCGCATAGGTGTCACTTTCTCACTCTTGATTTTCTGGTATTAAACGCAGGAGTATTTTATTACCGTGGCTCAGCCTAATAAAGATTTTATTTAGATAAGTTCCAAGTTGCGTTTTCACTCTTGGGCATGGAAACAGGGTTGCAATATGAGATGAGAGACGTATTTCTATTGTATATGAAAATATGATATTTAAATATTTAATGTGAGTCTTGAGGTTGCCGTTATAGTGTCATAGTCACCTGTGTGTCGCAGTTCTTTTAAAAGACAGCAGTCATGTGAGGATATATTTATGTGTTCTGTTGAGAATAGCAGTTTATGTATGTACATAGTCATTTTAGCACAGCAATCCATACACTCAGTAAATCAGATCGAACCTTTGAGATGTTTCGCACCAGAAAGAGGAAGGTGGTAAAGTGAGAAGTCAATCCACCGTATATGAAACGCTGGAAACTTAGCATCTCTTGCACTAGGATCTTTCCTCTAATTGGCTCCTAAACTTTTTTTTTTTTTTTTCTGTCTATGCAGATGTTTTTCTTGCTCGTTTGTTCAGTAGCTAACGAGGACTCCTGCCAATTGAAATTTTCATCAGTTAAAACCTGATGGCTTTAATGGCTGGCGACTAGATATATCACTGATGTGCTACCTTGCAGAATACATCATTTTGATTTAGAGAGTCAGTAAATACATTGTGCTTTAGGGGTGAGGTCTGATAATTGTGCTTTTATGTAAATGAATCCATGCACTAATGTGATTTATGTACCAGATTCATGATAAGAAAGCAACTGCATATGAATATGGGTTGTTAAAATGATTTTCCCATGGCCTTTTTGCTTCTCCAGACATGAAGTTGTTGTGCTGTGTCTGTTTTCATCTTTTCTACTAGAATTCAAGATAGTGCTTTTAGAGGTGACTGATTGATTTAAATCCATCTTTAATTTTCTTTGTGATCATAATAACTGTACCCAGGGTGAGAGGTTTTTTTTTGTCCAGTTGAAAAATAACACTCGCATGTTTCTATTTAAATACTAAGCTGTACAGATGTACATAAAAATTCTCTTTTAGGGTAAATTTTTACAATGATTTAACATTTGTATTAATTGTAAATAGAATGTGAATATATTAAATGCACATTTTCATTACTGAAGATTTGTTTTGTTTTTCAACAGAACACTGTATGTTAGTGACGTCATGTTCAGATTCCCTGTGCTATATGAACAAGGCTTTCTGTCATTTAAATGGTGATGTTGAAATGGGCTAAATGCAGTTGACTAGAAGAAAGATCTGCCATTATTGACATAGGACTGCTGTCTAAACTTGAAGAGAGGAACTTCATCGTTTTGAGCGGTTCTAGATGTCTATGTAGTACTCATTTTCGAGTGATCTCAAAACAATCATTGGCAAGCAGTATAAAATCAATTTAGTTTTAAAAGTATTGACGATGAAATCTACATATATATA